>NC_060978.1:352086-422086 GCF_910589235.1 Vespa crabro | reverse complement strand
AAGCAAGAAGATACAAGCGACGTTGGGCATGGAAGCTCGACTGGAAGCCCCTTTAATACTTGCCCCGATAGCGAAGTGTTTCGAGTAATTGGGAAGTAAAACAGCCTTCCGACATGCAGCCAGTCTAGTCTCTTTCTCTCTTTATCTCTTGCTTGCTCTTTACCCTTACCTTTACCATCTCTCCTTCTCGTCATTTCGTTCTCTTCCTTTCTTCCTCGCGAGACTGCCAAGGAGAAAGGTTCTTTCTCTGAGTTTCCTTCCAAGAGGCAATATAATAGTAACAGAGGAAGAAGGAAAAAGAGATGGGAGAAACGTTAATTAAAGAAGCCGAACCCCGAAGTTTTTGGGTTTCCCGATGTAACGGAGGATCAAGTTCCTGAAAGATTCTTTTTACATGATTTTCGAAAAAAAAAGAAAAAAAAAAGGTAACATCTTTTTAACAAATTTTTTCAGATGTATTTTATGTAGATCGCTCAAATTACGTTAAGAATTAAAGCGTATGATATTTTTTAAACGTTTCCTTTTAATCTTTTCTACAATGAGGAAGAGTGGAAAAGAAATAAAGAGAGAGAGAGAGAGAGAGAGAAAAAAAGATGTATAAAAAGAAAGAAAGAAAGAGAGAAAGAGAGAGAAAAACGAAGAGGCGCCAACGTGTCGGCTAATTGCGACTAATGCGCAACGAAACCTTGATTCGAACTCGAACTCGAGAATTACTATGATCGTTTCTTTAGAATGGAATTACCCGATGAGTGGTGCTAATAACACACGTATGAGTAAGAGAGAGAGAGAGGGAGAGGGAGGGAGGGAGGGAAGGAGAACGAAAGCAAGAATGAGAATGATAGAGGAGTTGGAACGAGGAATAGGAGAAAGTAGAATAGTAGGAGGAGAAGGAAGAAGGATTCGAGTCGGGATTCAAGTGATTGTAGAGTCTCGCGGTTAGGGTATGTCCTAATCGTCGCAGATGTGAGTTGGGATAAGGCTACCCTCTCGACCTTATTATTACCAATTGGCTCCGCTATGAGCACGTGTCCATTACGCGGACGATTATTTGACTGGTAGGTGGTGGCCATGGCGAGAGCCTCGGGGAGAGAGGTCAGTAAAGGCGAAGAAATCGAGCTGGTAGAAGGAAGGAAGAGGAACGTGAGGGAAGAGGATAGCAAAAGAAAGAACGAGAGAGTAAGAGAGAGACAGAGAGAGAGAGAGAGAGAGAGAGAGAGAGAGAGAGAGAGAGAGAGAGAGATAGAGACAGGAGCAAGGTAAGTAGGTATAAAGGAGTCTGACTGGACGCGAACGTATACGCGCGCGTTCAATACGCGGCCCTCGAGCACAGCTGTCACTGACATCGCCGCAATTCGAAACTGACCACGACAGCTAACCTCGGTACCGGCGGACCACAACGGCGGAAACTTATACCCGCCTTCCGATTGATCCGTCCCGGCCACTCACCATACGCCGAGGGGGACGGATTAGTCGGCCGATGCCAGACTTACCCTGCCGAGGATCAACGAAACGAAAATCAACTACGAGAAGTGGCCAAGCACCTTCGAGAACCTCTTCGAATTAACTTCGCCCAGTCTGATATTCGAGAGAGTGTGAGAGAGAGGGAGAGAGAGAGAGAGAGAGGGAGGAAAGGAGGGAGAAGGATTCCTCCTTTTGTTTTCTCGAGGGTTACGGGAAAATGAGAAGAAAATTGGACCTCCTTCATTCTTTCTTTTTAAACGGGGACATGGAACAGGAAAGAGGGAAGCAGTTATCCTGTATATTAATAAATATCCTTCCTCTTCGATACTTCATTATATCTTTCAACGATCGTTAAAAATTAATCAGATCTACTAAAATCAACGATGTTACAAATGTATACGTGACCGACATTTCTTAATTCAGTAAAAGTAACGTAAACAAAAATTCAGATATTTCTGATAATTCATAGATGTCGAAATTACGGTTGATTAAATTGGAATGATCGGATTTCTTTATTTAAATGTTAGAAGTCAATAGAATAAAAT
This sequence comes from Vespa crabro, assembly GCF_910589235.1. Lineage (NCBI taxonomy): Eukaryota > Metazoa > Arthropoda > Insecta > Hymenoptera > Vespidae > Vespa > Vespa crabro. The sequence continues at coordinate 420,080 of NC_060978.1, read as the reverse complement.
CAGATTAACCGATGAAGATTGTGATAGATAGGTTACCATACGTATCTCTCTCTTTCTCTCTTTCCCTCTCTCTCTCTCTCTTTGTCTCGATGATCGTGAAGATCTCAACTCCATTATCTCGTGTTTCAACTTCGATCGCGATACCTATCCCGGCCTAGTTTCCAAAGTTCTACTCGATGGGGCTTACAAAGAATCAGCAGGTAGGCGACGTCTTTTCGTTTTAACGAAAGGTGAACATTAAGGCCAAGGTACCAGGAGTTGAAAGACTCGGAAAGGGAAATCGATCGGTGGTAAGAATGAATCCCGTAGGTTCAGAATTAGGAAGCATAACGCAACGTAGTTGCCGGCGATTCAGTAGATCCGACTTCTTAATAGGAGGACGCCAAATAAGAGGATTCGGGAAGAGCAAAGTCATCGTCGGTCTCTCATCGTCGAGGGAAGAAAGTCGAAGCCAGGGGGGGAGATGAGGGGAGGGACGAGGAAGGGCGAAAGAAGGGCAAGGGTCCTTCTTCCTTGCTGAACGCATCGAGGAGGAAGGTGAAAGGAAGCTGGGTAATAAGAACGAGTGCGATAATGGCGTAGCCAACACAAAACGACTTGGACGAGGGAAGAAGGGAAAAGAGAAGGGAAAAAGGAAAGTCCAAGGGAGGAAGTTGAGGGGGCGGGGAAAGACCGTCGGTCAATCCTTCGTTCACGAGAAAGAGAGAGAGAGAGATGTGTATATATATACGTATATGTATGTGTGTGTGTGTGTGTGTGAGAGAGAGAAAGAGAAAGAGACAGAAAGCAACCAAAGGTGATTGATGGATCGTCAGTCATGGTGCAGCTATCAATCTCCCCTTTATTATTTATTATTCTTTCCGCGGTGGGTACTCCTCTTCGAATACTCTCTCGTTTCGGCCTTCGGCGAAGTCTAAAAGGCTGGCGGTGACGAAGCAACGGCTCAGGTATTAAGGCCTCGTATATAGGGTGACGCGTTACGTTCGTTCTGCGAAAAGTGCTTGAGGAGAAAGAATGACTGACCGGAGAAACGAAGCGACAGCAGAATCTATTGATCGTTAAAAAAACTTTTCCTCTATTTTTCGACATATGTATGTCTCTCTGCCTTTGCGTGTATATGTGTATAAATGTACGTACGTATATATATACGTATATATATATCTATGTATATATATATATATATATATGAATGAACAATTACGCGATTGGGAGATAACGAAACTTTTCCCCCATGTGTTCATCAAGAAATTTTCCTTGATTGCTGTACAACGAAAAATCGAAAAAGTCGACACTCTGACTATTTAGCCGCCTAACGAAAATCATAGCGTCACGTTTCGTTCTCGGATACGACAAAGGAACGCATGGTTGGCGCACATCGACGATCCTATTCTTCGTAACTACATTGAACGCGCGTACCGACCAAACGACCAAACGAACGAACGAACGAACGAGAGAGCGAGCGAGCGAGCGAGCGAGCGAACCATCCACTCGCCCCTGCTGCGTCACGAAACAAATGCGCGTTCGGCCAATCATCGTCGAACCGACAATGACGATGACGAAGTGGAGGATGACTCTTTGCAGCTGTCAATCCTCGAGAATCGCGGGTACGTCACGACCCTGGCTGATCTTCGAACCGTCAGAGCCAGAACGAGAATTTTCTCTCTCTCTCTCTCTCTCTCTCTCTCTCTCTCTCTCTCTCTCTTTCTCTATCACCGACGAATCATCGCTCGTAAATCGATAATGTTTCCTTCACTATGCGTCAAATTTCCGACAAGGTTTTACGATGAGAAACTTTTTGAAAATTTATTATCGTCTCGAAGAAACGAATGTATAACCCATTACAGAGTTTAACAGAACGTACATAGTTCTTCTTTCCTCGTAACTCCAAACAAAAAGAATTTATCGACTTGCCTTTAGAATCGAAGTCGGATGAAACCACCACTCCCCGTCCCTCTCTTTCTCAAAGACGTCAAGTAAATACATAATTACTATAGTTATACGAGAAGAAGACACTCTTGAGAGACTGGCCGTTGAAGAGGAGCAACTTCGTCCTTCGGACAATATTACGAAGAGTCCTAAACAGAAATTGCACGTGCATCATTTATCTCGTAATACGACAAAAGAAAAAGGAACGACTCTAACCCACCCATTCGCATTCGTATCGCATTCATTCAATTGCGAATAAACGAGAAATTCATTAGTTTCTAATTGAACCCTTCTTGCCTTTCTAATTCAACCTTTCCAATCGGGTAACAATCTTAACATTTGATTAATGATATTCTGAAAATATATCGGAAGCCATTGTCCATGTTAAAAGTAGAAAGAGAGAGAGAGAGAGAGAAAGAGAGAAAGAGGGAGGGTGGGGGAGGGGGGAGGGGAGGGGGGCCATCCCGGCGTAATTAGAAAGTAATAATTTATGCGATGTCTAATTACTTAAAACGATGTTTAATCACTTTCTTTTCAAATCGGCATGGGAAAGAGAGAGAGAGAAAGAGAGAGAAAGAGAGAGAGAGAGAGAGAGAAAGAGAGAATAAAAAAAAATTAAACAAAACAAGAAAAGGAAGAGGAAAAAGAGAGACCGAGAGTGGTCGAGAGGAAATGGAAGAAAGAAATAAAGAGACAGAGAGAGAAAGAGAGAGAGAGAGAGAGAGAGAGAGAGAGAGGCAGTAAAACGTTCTTGACCTTCCGTTGATGAGATGCCCTCGTTATCTTTTATTGCAAAGTCACACTCCGGTGATTCATTCGCGACCAAGATCGATCGTATCTCTACCGTTTTCTACCCTCTATTCTTCCCCTCACTCTCCCTCTCTCTCTCTCTCTCTCTCTCTCTCTCTCCCTGTCTCTGTCTAGCCCATTGAGTCGCTTTCGAAGATACTCCCGCGGTGCAAAAACAAACGACAGAGAGTTTAGCATGATGTCGATCAACAACAAAAAAAATTACTTCCCCAATGATCCTTCGAATGAGTTCGTTATATGCGTTTAATTACTCTTTCGCGCGGATATGTTGTCTCTCTTCTTTCGTCTTGTTATTTTGGTCGCTTGGAATAGAAAAAAAAAAGGAAACAAAAAAAATGGGAAAGGACGAGGCTATTACACAAAATGAAAATATATTTTCGACGAGTGGCATTACGTTTAGTATTACGTCAAACGAAACTGATTTTAGGATTAAAGAGAATTGTTATGAAAGAAACACGTTACGAGGACAATTTCTCAATTTGCTATAAGTAGCTGCTGATACTTATATTATTGTCAGATATCCTTCGTTTCGTAAAATCGAAATCAATGATGGCTCTTGTTGTAAACGCGGCCATTGTATTTTGTCGTGGAATCGTGATAAGGTAGGGATGGGATAAGGTGGGTGGGGGAAGACAGTAGGAGCAAGAGCAGAAGGAGGAAAGGTGGTACTCGAGGAGCATCGAGAAGTAACGGGGGAAGGAAAAGTCGGCAGCTTAGGCGTTTTAAGTTTCTACAGGCATTTGAGAAGACATCGAGCAACTCGATCTCTCAAGCCGGACGCCGGAGATACCTGCACTTGAGCCTCTTAGAGACATTTTTTGGAGAGTTTTAAACGGGTCACCTATCCAACCTAGAAGAGAGGAGGAACTCCGACAAAAATCGAAACTCGCTTACCGTCGATGATCAAGAAGAGAGAAAGCATTTAGTTATTATTTTTCGGGCCCAGATATTAAACATCGACCCGAAGAAAACGGATCGGCTTATCACAGTGATATTCGAATAAGTTTGCCTATCGAAGTCATCCTTTCGTAAATTCAAAATGACTATTTTAAAATGACGATATCCAATATTTTCCTTAATACGTACATACCGTTAATTATACTAACAACCGTATCATATTCCCTTATATATATATATACAAGCCACAAATCAATCGTCAATGTAACCTGTAAACTCGTATCATAATAATAAACTTCTCTATTACATCTTGTAACGTAAAATAAACTATTACCATAAATTGATGTATAAATATGACCGATCTCTTAACATTTCTATTTCTCACACGAAGTAGGTAAGTATGTATCTATCTATCTATCTATCTATTTATCGAAACGATAATAACTAATGTATGTATATACCTACGTCTATATATTAAAAATCATCGAATCGTATACGTACATATATCTATATGTATTTAAATACATATCTATGTATGTGTACGCGTAACTACAACGTAAATATATATACATATGTACGATCATTCTCTCACGCTGACTCGTTCGTGAAAAAAAAATTCTTAACACGCTTCGACTTATGAAATCTCTAGCGATCACGTACCTAAGTATCTGCAAGATTACAAGAAATTTTTTTTTTTTTTAGAATCGACAAGGTCTTCCCAGTCAAGAGAGAGAGAGAAAGAGAGAGAGAGAGAACACCTTCGATCGTAATTTTCGCTCGATGGCAGTCACGCTTTTTGCCGAAGATACGAAAGACCCAGAGGCATGAACGAGCAAAGTACAAGCTTCTTTGACGTCCGGTTGACGGAAAAATATGTTCTTTTCAATACGCCATACGTATATTTCGCATAGCAAAATAAGAAACCGTTCATGTTGATCCCGAAGAAATGTCTGTTTTACCATGGTCATTAATGTTTTAATTAGCATAGATATAGAATAAGAAAGAGAAAGAAAGAAAGAAAGAAAGAGAAAAAGAGAAAGAAAGAGAAAGAGAGAGAGAGAGAGCACGTGTTTTGTACACAAATAGATTAGAATTTGCGTGGATTGAGATAGGTTAAGAATACGAGCTCTCTTCCGCGAACACATTTTACTTGCAAAGCGATGGACGGACAAGCCAACCGATCTTTAAAGGCTTCCGTTGATTCCATTCATATTTTAAGTGATGGTGTTTATGAACGAACGCGCTACACGTATTACGTAACCCATCGAGAACACTTAGTCTTTTTATATCCCACCACGTCGCGTCGTAATGAGATAAAGAACCTACTTATTATAATATTTATTTTATCTTTAATTATTTAGATTATTTTATATATATATATATATATATGTGTTAAAAAAAAAGTTTTTTTTTTTATAAAAATGACAAATCTCTTTCTCGACCAAACCCACGTTAATGATAATTTTCCCGACGTTTCGCGGCATTATTTATCTGGGAAGCTAATTATTCCAAGAACGTTCTAAGAATTCATTCGATTCGTCTCAAGATCTTTTGTCCAGATTTCATCGTGAGAGACCGGTTTCCACTTCGCTCTCTCTCTCTCTCTCTCTCTCTCTCCTCTCTTGCCTAACGAAACTCCCTTCCTCGCATTTCATCGTTAATAAAAGCTATATCACGCGAAAATTATGGCGCGCGACGAGCGGTCAACGTACGAAAGTAATGCGAAAATAAATGAATTAACTAGTGCGCTGTCACAAAAGTTTATCGATTATGGCAACTTAATGAAAAGATAATTATCTTGACGTATTCCTTTCGAATTTTTTTCGTATTTTTTATTTTCGGCCCTATTTAGAATCCACTAAAAAAAAAAAAAAGAAACCAAGAAAAAAGAAATAATCAAAAAAAAAAAAGAAAAGAAAGAAAGAAAGAAACGATCGAGTTTAAAAGATTTTCAAATAGCCTACCGTACCACGATGCGCATTCACAGAAAATGTCAACAGGTGGCCGTACGTTCGACAATCTAGTCTTTCTTAAGTTAAACCACGTTTGCGGAATGCTAATTCTTCGATTGTTCCGTATCATTCGAGAATTGCTAAACGAAAACATTCGAAACTTATACTAACTATTTCTATTTCGTCATTGAGGTATTGTCCTATTTATTTGATTCAATATTTTTAATATCGTTTGGTCAGTATTTCAAACAAATGGTCAATATTTATAACAACGTATCAAATAAAATCATAACGATAATAGAGATGCCAGATAATAGAGATAATAGAGAATTGATCATTATCGATTATTCGACCATTTATTATACAAAATACTTACCGTCAATTAATTAAATACTTACCAAAATAAATAAATGCATTTGCTTGAAGATTAACGATTTTTCTTTCTATTTTATTTGCTCACCGAGCAAACTATTTTGTAATTCATAAAAATATCCATATAGGGTCAATTCGATCAATCTAACGTTACCTTTCTTTCTTTTTTTTTTTTTTTTTCTTTGGAATCACATTATTAATGAAGTCTGCAAACCTGTAAGAGAAAGAAGGAAAGACAGAGAGAGAGAGAGAGAGAGAGAGAGAGAGAAACAAGGACGGTGATCGCGTCGTTGAAATCGTTACCGATCGACTTTCGAACGATTCAAGATGGAAGAATAGGTTGCACGTATTATACGAATACAGTTATATTAATGAGAAATGTCACTTCGTGCTTGCAGATTGTGGATCGCTTCGACGATAGCACCACTTTTCTTTTTATATATTTTTTTCCTTCCCCCTCATTATTGATGCATCCTGCAATTCCTCCGGTTCAATTTTACGAATCGCGACCGACTTTTTCTCTTCTTTTTTCTTTTTTTTTTTTTTCTTTTTTTTTCTTTTTTTTCTTCCCCCTTTCCTTTTTATCCTAACGGAAAAACATAATTCGCATTTAATAAGAGGAAGTACTTACAATTAGTTATCGGAATTCGAAAGGAACATTAATTATCAATAATTGACTGATCCATTCATTAACGGGGTTTCTATATTCTACTTTTGTGTAAATAAAGATTTTATATGCCGATACTTTCATACATTGATATTTAATCGGAGGAAACGTTAAGATAGGAAACGAAAACTTCTAAAGAAATTATGATGCCACGAAGTTTGGTATAGATCGGATACATACCAATGATCGTTTTCGTGAATCAAGAATGTGAATGGATGAAAAACGTTTGATCGTTTCCTTTCTCGAAAGCCGGGAAAGGCATCGTCGCGAACGACATTTATTGATAGTCCCCTTGCTTACGGATAAACTCGAAATTATGACGATCCGTGACGATCGTATCTGAGCGTCGATGCGTGGAAGCGGGTTAATTGGAATCGTACGTTCGCGAAGACGACCTAATGGAAGCGAGAAACGAAAAGCAAGAAAGAGAGAGAGAGAAGAGAGAGAGAGAGAGAGAGAGAGAGAGAGAGTAAGCAAACCGCAAAAGCAAAGCGCATACACGTCAAAAGAGTCGCCAGTGACTCTTCGACGGCGATCGATAAAATTATGACGAATGGCACATCGTGACGAGGCCTTAAGACGTCAGCGGGGTCTCTCACCGGGAAATTGGGTTACACGGCCGATGAGCCGATCGTAGAGCCATGGAACGATTATCGATCGCGCCGTCCTTCGATGCCCACTCTCGACTCGAGAAGAAGAGCTAAGAAGAAACTAAGAGGAGCAAGAGAAGGAAGATTTTTCATTTCTTCCTTCTTCTTTTATTTCTTGTTTCTGTTTTCTTTTTTGTTTTTCTCTTCTTTTTTTTGTGTTTTAAATTTAATTCTTCGTACTTTAAAATTGATTTTTGTCTTTAACAAAAAGAAAAAAGAAGGAAAAGAGAAAAATGAAAGTTGATCAGAAAATCTCTACAAGAAATTTTATATCGTTAAAGAAATCGTCTTTGTTATAAATAGACGACGTTATATTATTCGATCGACATGAACATGAAATCAAGTTGAATTAGTGTCAATAATAATGTCGTACGAAGCGCGGAGACGTTTGTGGCGCAAGAGAGTGATCGCATGCAAATCGTAAACGTTCAGACGTTGAACCGTCCTTGGACGATAGAAAAAGAAGTCTCGATCGTACGGTCAGAAATATATCAACGAAAGAATAGAAAGAAGCTTCGGTGAAAATTGAAATTCATCGATAAACAAGGTCGTAACACTTAGGTGACAATAGCATACGTACTTAGCAATACATGAACGTTTTTATATCGTTCAATCGACCCTAATAAAATCGAATAGAATTTTTTTTTGCGGTGGGTAGATTGGTTATATGTTCGGTGAGAAGAGAGAGAGAGAGAGAGAGAGAGAGGATGGGCGGGAGAGGGAGGGAGAGAAGGGAAGAGAAGGGGTAGGGATTATCGTTTTCTTGAGATTATACGCTAATATCGCTCGACGAATACGTCACTGTCCGCGTCGAGGCAAACGATAACGTCGAGGACTAGTACTTGGAGGAATAGGAGGAGGTCGAAGACCGCCACGAAACACAGAACGTTCAACGATCGATCGATCCTGGCTGCCATCAATCAAGCTTGTCAAAAATAATCGATCGACTTGACAATTCGAAGGCGACTCGCCACTGCTTACGAACGAACCAGAGCAAACGTCAGACTGACCGATCGATCGATCAGGCCGACCGACCGACCGACCGACCGTTCGCTCGCTCGCTCGCTCGGTCTTTTAAAATAGCCGAAGACACGACCCTTATATGCACTTATTCTTAGAGCTGCACTTCTTTATTGCATATCATTGGATTATGTTCTTATTACGTACATTTTATATCTCTTTTCTAGCACGAATAACCCATCTTCTATCTATCTACATAAGAAAGTCTTACAAGTAAATTTATATCCGAATATATCGTTTCTTCTTCAATAAAAACTTACCTATGTCTGTCTATGTGTGTATGAATGTATATATGTATCTATGTATATGTTTGTACGATCGATGAATTATGTTTCTAGTTTTGCGAGTCCTACAAGATAACGTATCTATGTGCACTGAATCCTTGGCGAAAAAAAAAAGGGGGAAAAAAAACAAAGCATCTCTAGGTAGGAGATCATGATTTATTAATAAGTATAAAACGAACGACGTCAATCTAAGCGCGATCAATAATGCGCGATAGAGAAGCAATTAATCTGACGTTCGTCCGTCATTGTCTTTCGAGAACGTTACGCACGTGATGGCTTTATGTTGATTACGCAATCCGTACGAGCGAACTTGACGTTTTGTTTTTCTTTTCTTTATTCTTTTTTCCTTTTTTTTCTTTTTTTTTTTATTCTTCTATATCTTGCTTATGCGATACAAGAAGAATTCGTAATATTATACACGAATCTAAATCGTATATACGTACGTACATATCTATTATTTTATAATTAAAACGAATGTATTTTATCTTGAAATAAAAGAAATTCTAATGGAGATGATAATAAGCAGGTTGAAAATTTCATCCCAGAAATCGTCGGCTTCTCGTCGGTTTCTTCCCACGCAATAAAGACAGAGAGAAAGAAAAGAGAGAAATAGAGAGAGAGAGAGAGAGAGAGAGAGAGAGAGAGAGAGAGAGAAAGAGACAAGGTGGTAACGTGATTCACTGATTTACACGCGACTTCGGTACCGTTACATGCGTGTGCCCACACGCATGTAATAGAGTTACACCACGCGCTCTTTTAATCATCCCGCTGGAGCACGCTCAGTCTCGTTGCAAAAAAAAAAGAGAGAAAATAAAAAAGGAAGAAAAAGAAGGGAAAAAAGAGAGAAAGAAAAAGAAAGAAAAAAGAGGAGAAGAAGAAGAACAAGAAAGAGAGAGAGAGAGAGAGAGAGAAAGGTTGCATTGTATCCGTGACCTGTCTGCATGTGAATGTACGTGCCAGCACGAGGAAGGAGGAATTAACTATTATTCCATCTTTCTCTCGTTCTCCCTATCTCTATCTCTTTTTCTCCACATCTCGTAGATCCTTCTGGATTCTCTTTGAAACGAGCGAACCTGAACGGATGGATTGATGGACGTTTATTATCATTCCCATGGATGAATATCCCCCGCAGGCTCCGGTGGACCGTGTCACGTTGAATCTCGAGTCTCCTGTCTTCGTATCGCATTATCAGATCTTCTTTATCAAAATTTTCCGAAAGAAAGGCGAATAAAAACGATTTTAAACGAGGACGAGATCGAATTAGTTGGATTAGTTTTGTCGTTATTGCGCAAGAACGATATAGAGGGAGAGAAAGGTTGGAAATAGAAGAAGAAGAAGAAGAAGAAGAAGAAGAAGAAGAAGAAGAAGAAGAAGAAGAAGAAGAAGAAGAAGAAGAAGAAAAAGAATAATGAAGATAAGAAAAGAAAAGAATAGAAAAAAAAGAGGAAAAAAATCAAATAAAAAAGAAAAAAAAAGAGAGAGAAAAGATAAAAAGAAAGACAAACAGAGATCGGTGTATGCGTGGTCGGACAATGCGTAGCAAGCGAATATGCAATGCCGATGACGTAATGGCCACGATTATTAACTGTTATCATGGTGCATCGTACGCGCATAGGCGTATGACGATATTACGTACACACATACGTACATACATATATACATACATACGTACATACATACATACATACATACATATATATATATATATATATATATATCGTGTATCAAACCTACACGTGTATCAAACGCGAGTAACGAAGAGAAAGATAAAGGAGAAATAGGGAGGGTGGGAGTTCGTCCTTCGTTGCAACGCTTAGGGCTTCGCACTTCCGGTCATGTGGAATCCGGAAACGGACTGTCGTCCATGGTGATTCATCGCCAGATCGTGCTTAGAAAAAAAAAATATATATATATATAGAGAGAGAGAGAGAGAAAGAAAGAGAGAGAGAGTTTCACGTGAAAGATACTACGAGTTTTGTTTATCGAGGAGATTGGATCGTTGACGGATAAGCTATTGTTTCATTCATTACAGTACCTACATCTAATTTTATTGTTTTAAGAAAGATCGATAAACCTGTCGATAATAGTCTCTGTTATTTGTTTTCCTGTTTTTCTTTTCTTTCTTGTTTATGTATTTATTTTCTTTTCGTTTTTTCTTTGTTTTTTTTTTCTAAATGATGACTTTTGAGACGGTATCGATCGTTCTCAAGTGGGAAAATGGGAGATGCATAATTGCACGAGAAACAAATCTTCTTTTCCTCTCTCTCTTTCTCTCTCTCTCTCTCTCTCTCTATCTATCTATCTATCTATCTATCTGCGTAAAATAACCGAGAAACAAGGGTTTAATTTGATTGAACGGAACACGCGATCGCTTTAATAGTTGAAGGATTGGAAGGAATAGGAGGGAGAAAGATAGAGAGATAAATAAAGAGAGAGAGAGAGAGAGAGAGAGAGAGAGAGAGAGAGAATAAGAAAAAGTGATTCCGTTTTGAAAGAGAATGTATCAACGTCGATAACACGTGTTTGTCGTTCTTCTTGATAACGATGATACGGTTTTAATGCAAGCGGTACATCGTGTCTACGTAAATGCCGTTTGATTTGGAACGTCGACTCGAATTAAAGAAAAGTACAAGCTGCATAGGCGTTCATATGGTTCAAGAATGATTTATAGAGAGAGAGAAAGAGAAAGAGAGAGAGAGAGAAGATTCAGTGCGGCCGACCAACAACGCGTTCGCAATTCTTCCAACGGAATGCCGTGTCGCGTGAATTCTGGACTGTATGTTCATACGAGAGTGCCGTGATGCATCAGTGATCTAACGGGTGACTCATCGAGAAATGGTTTTTTTCATTTCTTTCGCTGTTCTTCCACACTCCTTTTCTGACTTTACTAGAGCGCTCTCACTTTCTTTAGCAGTCTCGCGTATTTCTTTCTTCTTCTTTTTTTTTCTTTTTTTTTTTTTTTTCTTCATTTCTCGACCGAACGACGAGGTTTATCGTTTATCGTAAGACGACGCGCAAAGTACCTCGTTCCTTTGTTTGACTTTCCTCAAATTACCCTTTGTATATATGATGACTTTTAACAGTGAATTAAAAGTTAACCGTCTACAAAGCCCGCGCATTACTTGTTCCTGTTAAGTCGTTACTCCTTCGTTCGTTCGTTCATTCGTTTATACATATATATATATATATATATATATATATATATATATATATATATATATACACGTAGATACATAAATATCTACATATTATGTCGCGAGAACGAGTGAAGCGTTACTCGCGAAAAGTTTCGATCATTTCAATCTTAATTCGCCGATTAAAAGTTTTATTGAATTTTTTTTTCTTTCTTTTCTTTTCTTTTTTTTTTATATCATTACAATATTACATTTTTATATCATTAGTCCTTGCGCACGGTAATCGATCAAGGAAAATATGTACAAGTTAGATGACGTCTCGTTAACGCTGATGCAAGCGGATTAGCGTATGCGCAATCTTTTCGACTCAGTGACTTCCGATATCAATCGCATTTCTAAGCATCGTGTCGTATTAATATACGATGAGCGTTACCTACGTACGGCGCATGCCGTACGAACTACCGACGGAAAATCAATGAACTTCTTAATGTCACCGAAGCGTTTCCTCGTACCGGAAAACTCAATTTCGCGAGAAAACCGACTGCACGGTTCGACGCCGCTACCTACTACGACCTATATTTCCAAGTGCGTCAGTCGCGTCACCGTTTTCCTTTCTTCGAATGACTTTTTATCTGTCGATCAAAATTACTCGATTGAGATATATAAAAGATGTCATTCTTACCGAATACATAAGTACTTATTTACCTACTTATTTACATCTATTTTATATATCCGATACTAAAAGTACCTTTCAATAAATCTTTTGTCATTAACGTTCAGTGATAAATATATATATATATATATATATATATATATATATATATATATATATATGATTCTGTATATATGGACATAGATATATTACTCGTAAATGAATTAATCGATAAATTTAATGTTTATTTGATATATTAATAAATTAATTTACAAAATATTTCATCAATTGTATGTATGTCATGTTCGTAAGATACGTACGATAAGTATGTACGTACGTACTTTCGTACGAAAGAACGAAAGTTGGTGATTTGACAGTGACAAGGAGGGAGCAGAAAGGGGGAACTGGAAATTGGTCGACATCTTGTGCGACATATAATTTAATGTTAATTAATTAATAAGACCAGTCCGTTAACTTGGCGACTTGCGTACTACTCTCGTTCTCTCTCTCTCTCTCTCTCTCTCTATCTATCTATCTTTTTCTCTTGAAACGATCCAAGTAATTCGCTATTAGCCATGTTACCGTGTTCAAACATGTATTCGCCATCCTTCCTCATTAAACGTTATCGATAAGTTTTCATCCAGAGTATCTAGTGGAATCTGTAATCGGAGATAGAGGTAACGAAGTGTTCCTCTGTTAATTATCGCAACATTAGCGTGTTAGTCCGTCGTTCACGTTTCTTCTGTTCTCTTTTCGATATTAATTGCGACCGAAATTTTTGTGATTAAAAACATAGAAAAAATAGAAATAAAAAAACGAAAAAAGAAAAAAAAACAGAAAAAAAAGAAAGAAAAAAGAAACCACGAATATCTTTTCATTAATCGAAATTAAATGGTCCGTAAGATTAGTGTAAAAAAAGGAGGAGGAAAAAATAAAACAGAAAAAGAATATTTATGACGACGATCCAATCGATTATAATGATCAATATATAACAGCACGAAATTTATGTTAAACGTCATCCACATACTATTATTATTTATATCTTAAAATAACAAGATGAGAGAATATGTACTGTATGGATTTTCTCGAAGTAACGCGCGAATTTATGATGCTAGGCCCTCTCTCTTCCTCTCTCTCTCTCTTTATTACACACATGCACATATACACACACACATACACACATTTTCTATCTCTCTCTTGATCGATGTGGCGTCCAAAGAGCCGCGTCGAAAGGTCGTATCGAAACGAGCCCCTTTTCGTACCACGAAGCATCGATTTCTCGCGAATAAGAAACTCACGAATCGTCAGTTACCACAAGGACGTTTACAACAAGAACGAATACTCGTTTTCCAAGCACGCAGCTTCCAAGCAAGACCATGGGGGTCCTCCTATCCCTTCCTCCTCCTCTACTCCCACATCAAAATAGTTTATTTTACGTTGATTCCCTTGACAGAAATAGAAACTACATTGGAATGTTCGACGTATTATATATCCATGAATTATAAAATCTTCACGAATGTGTTTTATATGCGACGTACATTGAAAATACGATCGTATATGTTAGATCCTGCCGCGGGAGAATTCGTAAACAGTCTGAAAAATCGAAACGACGTTACTTTTCTTTCTCATTCTTTTTCTTTTTTTTTGTTTTTTTGTTTTTTTCTCTTCTTTCTTTCTTTTCTTTTCTTTTTTTCATTTTGAAAGTTTAAACGTTTTAAGAAAGGTAAAGAAGGATACGACGACGGCAACGACGACGACGACGACGACAACGACGATGACGAGGACGACGACGACGATGATGAGGACGACGACGACATTGATGATAACAAGTGTGCGTTATTTTTATCTTTCTGAGAAACTCCCTAGAAATAATAATGAATCCCTCTCTCTTTCCCTCTCGCTCTTTTTCTCTTTGTCGATGATGTCTATTCCTCTGGGTGAGAAAAAAAAAAAAAGAAAAAAAGGAAAAAGAAAAAAAATTTTTTTTTTCGGCAGTCTCGCCTCGTTCAACGGCGAACGAACGTCGAGTTAGTGTCGTGACGGTGTTGATATCGATGATAAACGACGAAATGCAGAGGTTTTCGTTTGTTCGTTGACGAGAACGATGGTTTACAACGAACGTATCGTCGTGGTCAAGCTCGTTATCGATAATTAAAAATTGTCAAACGCACTTTGGTCGGCTCGGCACATCATAAACCGTGCAGAATCCGCTGGGAAGTAGCCCTGAGGGTCATTGTGGGAGAGAGGGGTATGGGATATGGGGAACGATAGAGAGAGAGAGAGAGAAAGAGAGAGAGAGAGAGAGAGAGAGAGAGAGAGAGAGACAAGGTAGATATACAGCGACGTCGCGATCATTAGCCAGTGTATTATTACTCGCTGTATATTAATTGATTTCGAAAATACAATTTTCTGTTCGAGCGATCAAAACCGTATACCCTCCACCAACTCTCCTCTCCTCGATAGGATACTCCTATCGATCCTCCTTCACCACCTCCATTACTTCCACCTCCACTTCCACCTCCACCTCCACCTCCTTCTCCGTGTACTCTCCTCTCTTGCATGGCTCAAACGTTATACCTCGTTCACCCCAGCGTATCAACATCATCAGCAGCTTTGTAGCATTTGCTTTTTTAGTTTCAAACCCTCAAATCATTCCGATAAAGAATATAATCAATGAAATAAAAGATAGAGAGAGAGAGAGAGAGAGAGAGAGAGAGAGAGAGAGAGAGAGAGAGATAGGAGGAGAAAGAGGGAGAAAGAGGAATCGACGAACGTTCTTCTTGAATCTTTCAAAGTGTAACTTTACTCATACGGAAAGACTGCGCACTTAATTATGCTCTTCTCTGTGACAGGAAGTATTAATCAAAAAAGAAAAAAAAAAAAAGGAAATACAAAGGATGGGAAAAAAAGTAAAAATAAAAAAGATATGATTATAGAGTGACGACGACAACAGGGAAAAGACAATGCTAGAGAAAATGTAAATGGGAGGAGGAGGATGGTCGTGCAGATTGATTAATTAAATTCGAATTAAATCGAATCGATCTGGTCGATCGCATTGGCTCGAATCGGTTCTTTCCGATTGGCGGGAAACAAAAGGAGAGGAACTAGTCGCGTAAAGCTAAAATCATCCATTCCAGAGGATAGAGGTAAATACATACACACACACATACATACATACATACATACACACATACATACATACATGCATATATATATATATATATATATATATATATATATATATATATGTTACGTATACGCATTAATGATCGAAAATCCAAAGAGGGCACGATAACCTTTCGCGGTTGTTCGTCGTCCACGGCACGCAATTGAGCTTGGACGCGAGCGGGCTCAATCGATGCGTGAAAATGGAAGTCGAGCGAAATGGAATCGCTCGCACAGAAAAAGCAAGAGCGTAGCTAGCACACCGCCGTTGCTGTTGCCGCTGGTCACGCCAAATTAACGCTATCACGCCGAGGCTAATATCTCTTTTCCTTTTTTTTCCTCTCTCCCACTCCAACTACCACTCTACTACCACCACTATCACTAACCCTCCCCTCCCTCCCGACCGTCTACCAGGTTTTCACCGAAACTAGCGTTTAGAGTTATAGATTTACTACGTTCCAGGTTCGCATAGTCATGAATACGTTTGTCTACGTACATACACATACATACGTATGTACGTATAATGAAACGTGTGTATGGAGCAAGGGAAAACAAGGACAAAACGAAACGATCTAGGCGGATAAACTCGTAATGTTTGTGATACGAGACACGTTAAAAAGCGCACCGCCGACCACTTTGTTGATTTGTTTATGAAAATAAAAGTGTTCTTATGATTTCTTTTTTTTTTTTTCTTCTTTTTTCGTAACAATCATTCTTTTTTCCTTTTAATCCAGATTCTTATCTAACTATTTCCTTCCTTATTATTACGAAGAGATTGGCTTATTTAAAAACAAAATAAATAAATGAAAAATAAAAAAAAAACAAAAAACAAAAGAATAACGCTTTAAACGAAATATATTCTTTGTTTTTTATCGCACTTTCGAATCGTGCCTATGGTTATTGCACGTACGTGTGAACGATCGAAATTGTCTGTCTATTAGAGCAAATAAATAATTTGGAACAACATTGTTTATATTACAGCCGTGACGTATGTATGCCTTCGTTAACATTATTAACAGGCCTAACCGAAGAGATTGTATACAAACGTAAAGGTATGTACATAAACATTTTGGTATGTATACGTACTTACACACATTGTCACAGCACGCATTCATGATCATAGAATCATTCATTAAAATTTACTTGTGTTTGTATGCACATACGTTGACAAATACACGGACTAGAGACATTTAGCAGGAAAAAGAGGAATAGAATGAGAGAGAGAGAGAGAGAGAATCATTGCGCGCCGTTTTACAGCCAACGGGCTCGTTCGTTTACCTCGGTAATAATCTCGTCTTTCTTCTTCGGACTCTTCGTGCCTTTCGACAGATAGACATCCATCGTTTACGAGATCTTTACGATCACGCAAAGATTTAAATGTACACGTAGCAGCATGTTCGCGTTCCGCCTTGTCTCTTTCTCTCTCTTTCTCTCTTTCTCATAGCATCGGCCCATCTATCCGTGTTATACGTCGTCCAAAGTTCAAACGAGGAATAAGGGGATTATTTTATGACTCAAACGAATCTCCACTTTGCCAACGATCTATTATACCCTATGCGTACGGTTTACGAGACTTTTTTTCTCGTTATTTCTTTTTCATTGGTATTGTAGAATACAAACGGTGGGATATCGTAGATTCTAACGTCTAATTTTGAATTTACGCACGATCACGTACGTGAGAGAGAGAGAGAGAGAGAGCGAGAGAGAAAGAGAGAGAAAGAGAGAGAGAGGAGAAAAAAAAGGAAAAAGAAAGATAACAAGAAGATGGACGTACGAACGAGCGCACAGAAGGGAAGGGGAGCGGAAGATTGACAGACAAAAAATAAGAGACAAAACAAAACGATAATTCATGCTGTCCGGTGTTAGATAACAACGATGAAAATTTGAGAATGTCGCCAATATACATATTTTACTTTTATCTTTTTTATTTTTTTTTTCTTTTTTTTTATTTTTTTTTTCCATATCGTTCGGCATACAATTAACGATATAACACTTTTGCTAATCTATATATGGCACTTATTATGGCATCGACAATCGGTACGCTTTTGTTACTTATATCATTCGTTGTTGTGTATCCACAGCATGAGCAAGCAAAACTTAATATTTTTTCCATAATTCATATACCCTCTCGGATAGCTCGATATTCAACATTTCATGTCTGTCAACGGCAAAGTCGGAGCAAAGGTACGGGTTTCGCCGTTGCGCGGCTTCGAGTTTACTCGCTACGAGAAAACACGGGATGGAAGACAGGGTGGACGAGAGAGACAGAGAATGACAGAGAGAGAGAGAGAGAGAGAGAGAGAGAGAGAGAGAGAGAAGTAAGAGGGGGGGGAGAAAGAGAGAGAGAGCCCCGAGGCCCGAGTATCGATCTCATACATAATTAAATACCAGCTCGGCAAAGCATCACAAAGAGAGCTTACTTCAGCTTTGATCTGCTGACAGACGGGGCCCGTCATCGCGGACTTCAATAGGCGGCACTGAATCGCGGGGGTGTGCTATTGACACGGGTAGGTAGGTACGTGTATTGGCGAGCTCTCGCGTGCACTTGCACGCGTGCGCTTGTTTACAGGCGAATGTTTCGCACGTTACAACATGCACACGACCGCATTAAGGCTTCCGATCTTGCGCGCGAGCACCTACATATAGGAAGATATATGTACATATATCTTCCTTTCTCTCTCTGTACCTTCTACCCTTCCTTTCCTATCTCTCTCTCTCTCTCTCTCTCTCTCTCTCTCTTTCTGTAATCTCCACCCCCTCCTACCTGTATAGGGAGACTCTTTTGCATTTCGAATTAGCCATCCGCGAGTCCCATGTAGGAAAGCACTAACGAACACGCTCGAGGGGCACTTCGATTCTAGAAAGAAGAAAAATGCTGATCAGCGTTTTCGCGTTTCCATGCTGGTCTATTTTTTTTTCTTCTTCTTCTTCTTCTTCTACTTCTTCTTTTCTCTTTTCTTTTCTTTTCGTTCTTTGTTTCTTTTACTTTTTCTCTTTTTATTTCGAAAAATCCTTTGTTTCTCCGAAATAAAAAGGGAAACAAATTTCTTACTCGTCTGTCGTCCCATCTATCGTCTTTTTACTCGTTTCAATTTTTTTCGTTTCTTTTTCTTTTTTCTTTCTTTTTTTTTTCTTCTTTTTTCTCTTTTTTCTTTTTTTGATTTATCCTTCTTCACCCGTTGACTACTTCAATACGAATAGGATTCGAATTTGTTCTCGAATTGTTTCGTGTAGGCACTCGTATATAATACGCGTGCTCGAAAAACGGCTTTTATCGCGCGCTCAATCGAATCTCATTATTCGTAAACTCGATTGCTACAAATCTGACAGTATATAGGAGAACTATATATGAAATATATGTATGTATATATGTATGCCAGTGTATATAATATGTTTGAAAACCAGTTGATTTATTATCGTAATGGTCTAATTAAAAATTTCTTTTTTCATTTTTTTCTTCCTCTCTTTTTTCTTTCTTTCTTTTTTTTTTCTTTTCCTTTTTTTTAAGCTAGTGAAGAACAAGTGAACAAGCCGTTAGAACAAGTGTTAATTGAATTTAATAGAATGTTGCAAAAGAAAGATGAAGAAAAAACGAAAAAGAAAAGAAAAAAGAAAAGGAAAATTGATTTTATGTCGCCATATTAAATCCATTAAACCAGGTAATTAAAATCAAGAACAACTTTTCGGTGTCATTATGTCCTTATTTTTTATATTATGTTTATGTTTAGTTTAGTACGAACAAGTTAATAAACAGATATCTATTTACTGAATTAGAGAGAGAGAGAGAGAGAGAGAGAGAGAGAGAGAGAGAGAGAGAGAAAGATCTTCCGAGTACCTTGATCTTCCTGCTTATCCTTCATCCCGTTTCAGGCAGTCCTCCGGAGGGCTCTGCCATGTAGACGTTTAGGCGACTTCAAAGACGAGAGATATCGTTCGTCTGTTACATCAAAAATCTTCTCCGAACGAGCTTTAACGAAAGCGCTAACAAATCTATTCGAAAGTTTCCACGAAATAAGATCCCCAAACGTCATTTCTTTTTACGTTAATTATACAAACGAAATTTCTTACAAAAGGTAGGAGTGATTAGGGAAGAGAGAAGAAAAAACGGAAACGAGTAAGAAATTTTCCTTCGTTCGTATATCTACAAAATCTTTTCTTTTTTTTTTTTTTTTCTTTTTGCCTTTTAAGATTGTTGATTACGTTGAAGGAAAATCAATATTATGTCGAAAAAGTTAAACGGCCGAATGAATGTTTAAGCCTTAACCAAAGTCGGTCTTAAAAATCTGCGCTCAGATCCGGGTAAGCCCGCCGTTATCTATCGCGAGCAAACACGAGACGACGAGTCGACGAGTCATATAAATGAGCATGCAAACATAAATTTATGACGACGACAAATTTCCTCGCTCGACCGACCGTTTCCATGCACGGGGAATCGATTGGTCTTTCCGATTAGACAACGGTTCGTCGAAATTCGTGACAATCGAAGAGTTATGAGCGCACGATATATCTTATTACGATTCTCATACCGTATGGATCATTCATAAATATCGATAGAAGGAAGGAGGAGGGTAAGGAGAAAAGGAAAAAAAGAAAACGAAAGAAAATATACGATAGAAACAAAAACATTTGTACGCACCAAAACCACATACGCTCGTGTAATGATATTTCCGACGACGTCAGAGAAACACACTGTGAGTAACCGATCAATTTAAACTACTATTTATCAAAATGTTTGTCATTCGTCAATAAGCAAATTCGTTTATTGACGTTCTAGTTTCATCGAAAATGGGAAAATTAATTTGAAACGGCCTTGGAATCAAATTACGCAGATACAAGTTACCTCTCTTCTAACATCGATAAATTGGTAACGTATTTAAACCGTAATGATTTATACGTATACATGTTATACGTATAGTGTACGAATCTGTCAGAACTATAGAGAAATTCACATTTTGCGAGTGCAACGATCAAGAAAAGAAATCCAAGATTCGGCCACCTGCTACGCACACATCGCACTTTGTTTATGCAAGTCACGCGCTCCCGCTCACTCACCCTTTTCCCACGATAGATCCATCTCTAGATAAACAAGGAAAGAACGAAAGAAGTAACTTCGACGAGCGGTAGGTAATACGATTTAAAATTTCGCAGAAAACGAACGAAAGAAAAGGGAGAAAGAAGAAAGACAAAGAGGGGAAAGATAAAAAATGAAAACTAACGAGAAAAGGCCGTATCCGAATTCGTATTAAATATGGATCGTAGATACGATTCGAAACGACAAAGAGGCAACGGACTCACCCGCGAAGTAGTGGTTCCACTGAGCAGGTTGCGTCAGTCTTGCAGGCACCTCGTCGACGATACTGTATCAGGAAGTAGGATGCTCGGTTTGCGAGCAGCGAAAACTCGACGTCGACGTCGATGCCACGAGCATATGAAGTACACGCGTGACACCATGTCAGCACGTCATCATCCTCTCACGTCTAATCCTCTCGACACCAATCAGACCCCAAACGATCAATGTACACCACACCACTAGTCAAGAAATAAAACGAGAGAAGGCAGAAGAAATTTCCTCTCTTCTCTCACCTTCCTTTCGATAATCTTTAACAATCTTCTAAACACTTGTTCGAGAACGAAAAAGTTCGCTCTCCGTTTTCTCTTCCTGCGTTCATTGAACAAAAGCAGACAGACATAGATTAAATATATAATAAATATACACAGCACCCCCGACGTGTAACAAAAAGTATTTATCTTATTTGTTTTAAGAAATATACGAAGTTGTTCAAAAACGAAACAAAAATTTTCCACGCTCGTTTGAGATAGTGTCGATTAAAAAGGACAAGAAGAGAAAAAAAATGAAAACAATTTTTTGAAAATAATATATAACACGATAGAAAAATACGAATCTCGAACGGATTGGCACAGTTCCGTAATATATTTTAGAGGGAATCCTAGAGAACGAAGGAACGGAGCAAAAATAAAGACCCTCCCACGACGGCAGCACGTGGCGCACTGACGGCTCCGAGTTCGTCCTCCCCGCCTCTGCCCCCTCCAGCGGGCGCGCGCGGCGCCGTCGAGCCGCCGAACGCCGCGTCGCTTGTCGTTCGCCGCACCGTCGAGCCGCCGTCGCCGTCACCGCCACCGCCACCGCCACCACCGCCGCCGCCGCCACTACCGCCACCGCTGCGGCCCTGACCTATCCCCACCACTGTACCATTCCACCCACGCCCCCATCCCACTCTCCTCGATACTTACACGCTCCCTCCTCTCTCTCTCTCTCTCTCTCTCTCTCTCTATATATATATATATATATATATATATCTCCATCGCGAAATCTTTGTACGTTTCTCTTCATCTTTCTCTTCCTCCTCTTCTTCTCTTTCTCCTTCTTCTTCTTCTATTTCTTCTTTATCTCCTCCTTCGCTTCACTTCTTTCTCTTTCCTTCTGATCTTTTCTCTCTCTCTCTCTCTTTTTCTCCCTTCATCGAACTCACTTCCCCTCCGCCGAAGAGATCTTCTTCCCTTTCCACGACTTCTCCTCTCCCTCTCCTTTTCTCATCTCTTCACTTCTCTATCTTTTCTCTACCTTGGTGTGTTGCTCCGCCGGTCCAACGTCTCTCATACCAAGCGAGCTTCAACTTCGACGTCGCTCGTCTTCTTCTCGTCCGCACGTCTCCGTCACGGCTCGCCCGTCCATCCGTCTTCTACTTCTACTACCTTCATCCTACTCATCCTTTTCGTTCTTTAGTCGAAAGATCTTATATATCTTTCTCTCTCTCTCTCTTGCGAACGAACGACCGAGAGAACGCGGGCGTGCGCGCACGTACGCACACACCAATCTCAACTTATGCATCTATTTCTTTCCCTTCCCTCCCCCTGACCATCTCTTTGCTGGCTCCTCGTGCCAGGTGCAGCTTCCGCGCTCCGGCACTTCGCTTGACCAAGAAGAGAAGCGTGAATAAGGCCAAAATGTGTATATATAAATATATATACATATATATATATACCAATGGTATGTATATATCTATAAAGATGATCGGAATCTTTGGATTCCGTTATTAAGAGAGTATAAGACGCGAGTAGTTCTAGCAAGAAGTTATATGGAACCCCTGTAGACGAGACTACGCTTTAAACACATTAAGTATTTTTTATACGTCAGATAATAATTAATGATCATAGGTACGATAACATGGTACATTAAATCGAACATCGTTGCTCAATCTTAACTATGAACGTATATATATATGTATATATACATACATATACATATATATATATATATATATATATATATATATATATATTTTTTTTTCCCCTATGGGATTTCAATATTCTCATACAGGCGAAATATGTGGGTATAGAATGTTGAAGATATCTTTGTCGTAGGAAAAATTTTTGCGTCGTAGATCTCTTCGATACTTTTAATTTGATGATTATTAGATATAACAAATAAAAAAAGGAGGAAGAAAAAGAAAAATAAACGTCAGTATACGGAATCAATTAAATCGTAAAAAACGTTATAATGACGGGAAACGTAATGAGGATAGATCAAGATCGATGCGATTTATTGGATTGTTTATCCATGAAATCCGTCATCGTTAAGTCCACGTCATTAAAAACGAATGATATATGGAATAAGACGTAAAAGAAATGAGAAACGAATGTGGGACTTTTAACGGCTCCATGAGAGAGAATGAGAGAGAAAGGGAGAGAGAAAGAGAGAGAAGAGGAATCTCGTCGACTTTCATCGATCGTCGGCAAATCGATTCTACTCGTCCTCATTAACGACATAAAAATGTAAATCAAACTGTAGTATTACTTACTTATTCGAAAAAATTATCCGAGAGAGGAAAGCAGAGAGAGAGAGAGAGAGAGAGAGAGAGAGAGAGAGAGAGAGAGAGAGAGAGAGAGAGAGAGAGAGAGCGAGAGAGAGAGAGAGAGAGAGAGAAGAAGAAAAGTTACGATGAAATGGTTGTACTTATGTTGTCGGTGAAGATGTTTTTTGAGAGAAGGACTACGAAAAGAACTACGAAAAAGGAAGAGATGAAGAAGAAAGACTAGGAAGAGGACGGTGGCGATAGGACAAGTTGAAAGAAAGTGTGGGAAGGGACGACGCCAACCCTACTCTCAGCTCTTGAAGCATTAGGAGTTTGGTAATAAATCTCGTTGAAAAAACACACGGAGAGAGAGAGAGAGAGAGAGAGAGAGAGAGAGAGAGAGATAAAGAGAGAGAGAAGCAGTAATCCAAGTCTGAGACACAACGTTCTCTTAGCGTCTATCTCGTTTGCTTTGTACATCTGTGACGCTCTACGAAACGTACAAGTAGGAGTGAGAAAGAGAGAGAGAGAGAGAGAGAGAGAGAGAGAGAGAGAGAGAGAGAAATGATATGGAATGTGCAGAATTGGTCACTCTTTCTCTCTCTCTCCCTCCCTCTCTCTCTATTTCCCTCTCTCTTTATCTATCTATCTATCTTTCTCCCCACTCTTTGTAAAGTGTTAGACACCTTCCCCCAGCACGTTTTGCTACTCAACGTTTCGTTGGTCGGTCGTCCGACAGGAACGAGGTCGACATGATCTATGCACAGCATGCAGAGCCAAGTGTCTTGGTTTGCTTGATGCATCGGTTCTCATTGGATTTTGATCTCTTTTTCTTCCCTTAGTCGATCGACTCTTCGCGTTACTACTGTTCGGTGAAAGCACAACCCAGCAGCGCGTTCTCGATGAAAATGGAACACATCCACGTGCACCCACATGCGATTCTTGTTAGAGGGACTAAATAAAGAAAGAAAGAAAAGAAAAGGAAAGAAAAGAATAAAATAACATAAAATAAAAAAAGGAAGAGAATAAAAGACTGTAAACAGGCAATTGCGATCCACGGGTGGCACTTTGATTTTCGTCCAGGTATCATCACGAAGCAAAGTGGATTATTTTGTAAATAAACTAAATACCCTTCTTTGAACTAAATCAATTGGGGCAAACTGATTTGTATAAAATAAAAGAAAAGAAAAAGAAGAAATAGAAAGAAAAACAGAAAGAAAGAAAGAGAAACAAAGAGACACATATATGAATATAGACACATGTGGATATAGATTCTAATATATTTAATACAGTGATATCAAACATTGAAACGTTTAAAAATAACTTTGAGGAATCTGTTGTAGCGTATAAATTATTCGCCGATGACGTCATTCTGCCAATGGACAATGAATCAATTACGAAGACATACTTACGGTATTCAAATGCGTTTATTGCAAGCTCGTCGAGCCTCGATTCTATGTGGAAATTATTAATAAGATAATTCTTTTTTCTTTTTTCTTTTCTTTTTAACTGCGTTATTTATAAGCATAAATCATAATCAGACAGAAGAATAAGGAGGGAGTGATAGAGCCGGGCCCGAAATATGTCGTAAGAGGAAGAATGAAGCGGGCGGTGTCTGCCCACGCGCGCGCGCGCGCGCGCACGCTAACTTTTCTCTCTTTCTCTCTCTCTCTCTCTCTCTCTCTCTCTCTCTCTGTCTCTTATACAGTATGGCAGCTCTGTGTGGTAGCACCTGCATGTTTACGTGTTGCAGCTCGACGGACATACTGTCGGTCTCGTCAACTCTCCTCTCAATATTCATTGGAAAAAAAAACCAAAAAAAAAAAAGAAAAAAAAACAAGAAAAAAGATCGAAGTAGTAAAAATGCATAAAGCGATTTATTATCGATCATTGCTACTCGTTCGATGTTACTTTCAATTCAATATCGATCGTCAATACTATTCGATTTTCTAAAACAATATCGTGAGGATGAAATGCCTTTTATAGATCGATTAGGCGAGTGGCTCCTACTAACGTCACAATTCGCTTGACATTAATTTTTCATCGAGTCTACATAATATCTCGAATAACGCGGTAAAAAAAAAAAGAAAAAAAAAATCCACGAACAAAAGAAAAAAGAAACAGAGAGAAATAAAAATAAACGATAACCACGAAAGTTTAAAGGGATTTTCACGTGATGCAAGGAAATATATAGGATTTTAAGGTTGCATCGACGTACGAATAGGAGTTAGAAGATGAGGAAGGAAGGAAGGAAGTAAGGAAAATCTTGGGGAAATGAAAATATAGGAACGGTTCGTGCGAAATAACGTCCCTTCGTTTCCAATTACGACAAACTCCTGCGACAAAAGGGGACCGCGGAATAAGAGTTGGCAAACGGTTGGATGCGGAAGGATCGTCGTTCTACCGCGTAAGCGTTAGTAGTGTAGTAGTCGAGCTTTCGCCGAGTCCCGACTCGGCGCAATTTTGGGCGTAGAGTTTTACGAGACATTGAATCTGAAAGACGCTCTCTGAGAGGCGTTTATACGGGGTGAACGAGAGGGATGGAAAAAGGTAGAGGAAAGAGAAGATGGGTAGGCTGGTAGTAATGGTGGTGGTGGTGGTGGTGGTGGTGGTGGTGGTGGCGGTGGTGGTGGTAGTGATGGTGGTGGTGGTAGGTATAGGAAGAACCGACGCGAATAGTACGACGACGATGGTTACATTCTACGGATCAGAGAGCTCGATAGCGTGCCGAAGTCGAGGCGAACGGCAATAAATCCATTTTTCGTGAAGGGTCGGTCGAGGGGCGAGAGCGAGCCAGGGTCTGATTAGCAGCCTGACTCGGCCGTACAGGATGACAGCCGGTGAGTTATAATATTGCCCATCCATCTATTTATCTACTCCATCGGTTCTCCTCCTTTCCGTCTATCTCGCTCTCTTTTTCTTCTATCTCTCCACCCTTCGAAGTTTCTCTACCAACCGCCCGCCCGCCCCTCGTGCCCTCTCGAGGACTCTCCTCCTCTCTTACGTGTGCATAGCTACGAATATCGGAAACGGCCTGCGGGATCCCGCGCGGGTATCGAACGAGCGGATAAATATAAATTAGCTCGGGCCACGACAAAGCGGGGTGCCGGCGGGGGACAAAGCGTTCCTCTTCTCTCTCTCTCTCTCTCTCTCCCTCTCTCTCTCTCTCACTCTCACTCGTTCATCTTAACCGTTCTCTCTCAGAACAAAAAGAAGTATCCAGCTCTTTACCTAGGACTCGATAAGAGACCGGATCTCTCTCTCTCTCTCTCTCTCTCTTTCTATCTGTCTGTCTTCCTTCCTCTCTCACGTTCACGCGCCCCTTGGAACACCTCTGAGCGATAAAAGTTTATGCTAATATATGTAGGTAGTTATAAGAGGAGAGTCACGAATCTATCGTATCGTTTATTAAAAAGCGATCACATAGTAGAAAATAAGAATATGGTTTAAAATGCTTCCTCTCTTAGAAAAAAATCCACGAGTTCGAACAAGTCTTCTCGGCTAATCCGCTTCGAGTCACGGCCGAGAGACGTTCCGATGGAACGGGTTAACCGAGCAAGGGAGGAGTTTATAAGCTCGCTCGAAGAAAACCGTACAAAAGGTTAAATCCCTCGGATCGTGACTGGCTCGTTGGTATAACCGCCGCGGGATAGAAATGACGACGTTACAAACGACTCTCGGCAAACGAAGATTACGATGTCATTATTAGCTAACGTCGTCGGTGAACGACGAACGACAATGATGGTTTCGACGATTACGTCGCGATCGCGATGGAAAGAAAGGCGATAAGTCAAAAGTGAATAGTTTCTCTATACGAGAAACTATTCACTTAGATCTATGTTCTGCCTCTCTTTCCATTTAGGTAGATGGGTACCTATGAAAGTCAGAGAGAGAGAAAGAGAAAGAGAGAGAGAGAGAGAGAGAGAGAGAGAAAGCGAGAGAGATGAAGTCATCCACTTTTTTTGAAGAAGTGAGCATAGTACGATCACCACTTTTCAGACGTCCGAAAGAAGAAGAAATTAAGCTCGTATGATATTGCATGGAGAGTGACCCTTCGCAAATCTTTCCAGAATAAAAGAAGAAGAAGATAAAAAAGAAGGAAGAGGAAAAGAAGAAGAAGAAGGAGGAGGAGGAGGAGAAGGGGAAAGAGAAGAAGAAGGCGAACGGCGGGACACCTCTCTATACATTTTCAACTGGAAAGACGCGGCGTCCCGAACTTTCGACGGGAACCAGTTCATATATCTGAAGTATGGTCGCCATAAATAAGCGACCTGTCCGTTTGCTCTGTTCGCCCAACCCCTTTTGCCGATTTCTCCCTCCAGCTCTTCCTCCCTCCCTCTCTCTCTCTCTCTCTCTCTCTCTCTCTCTCTATATATATATATATATATATATATATATATATACACATACACACATTTGTCTTTTTCTCTCTCTTTCTCGAGCGTTACAAACGCAAGAAGAAACAGTGGATCTATTCCTTAATACTGTCTTCCGTCTTCTTCCTTCCTTCCTTCGATCTTCTCCCTTCGTTGTCCACGTTCACCTAAATTCTTCCTCTTCGACCCTGAATTTTCTCAGAGTCATGGAGAACATTTTGTTATAGTACGGTTTTCCCTGAGACGAAGTAGGAAATATCACAGAGAGGACTATCATGGAGTATAGTACTCTTTCGTTCGTTCTTTCGTTCGTACATTCACGTTTTCGAAGAGGGAAGAGAGAGAGAGAGAAAGAGGGAAAGAGAGAGAGAGAGAGAGAGCGACAGAAGACTTGCGAAGGAGGAAACTGAGAGGAGTGATCGTGCGTGTCAACGGCACTGCGGGATCCGAAGGAAGGCGCGACGGACAGCGCGGCGCACGTTCCACGAAATCAATTCTTACGTCCGACATATTTCAGGTTGCCCGATCGTGAGCAAGCATGGCAAGTGCAGACTTGCCACCGAGATCAATTCTCTTGATTGATCGACCCTCCCTTGCTTCTTTCGATCATTTCTCTCTCTTTCTCTTCCTTTCTGTGTCTCTCTTTCTCCCTCTCTCTCTCTCTCTTTTTCTTGATATCTCTTTCTCTTTACGGTAGAGCGTTGATCTTGCGCAATCACGATTGCACCATTGCGTAATTGATACGTTTGCATTCTACCACTGACTGAGTCGCGGTTTGTAGTGTTTGATACTTTGAAATAGTATCTCTTCTTCGTAAGTACAAGAGAGAGAGAAAGAGACAGAGAGAGAGAGAATCCTAGCTTTCATCGATCCTAGACGTGCGATTATCGGACCCACCCTAGTGTCGAGTATCATTCTTTATTTATTTCTTTATTTCTTTCCTTTCTATCTTAGATAAGACAAATGAAAAAATGTCTATGACCGTTCAAATTTTCTCATGATTATATATATATATATATATATATATATATATATATATATATATATATAATGTGTATATATATGATATACCTAATATATCTTCGATTACAAAAGTGTATAGTCAGATAGCTATCTTCAAGGATACGTGTCTTCAAGGATTTCATCGACAACGAAGAGAATCTGGTTGAGTCTCCTCGAACATGAAGAAAAGAAGAATGTACTACCTACTAGTATTACGGTCTTTCGTAGGTAACGGACTTTAACCTCTTCGTCCCCCAACATTCTCTTTTCTTTTCTCGAGTCTCTTTCATTCCTTCTATCAGATGTAGACGAGAGCTGAGAAAGAAAGAGAGAGAGAGAGAGAGAGAGAGAGAGAGAGAGAGAGAGAGGAAGGAAGGGAAAAAAGAAGTATGAATAATAAGCTTACGTTCGTCCCACGTACGAGAGCTTCCTTGTAATCCGTAGTAAGCCAAACATCGATGCGCCGATATGTAAAGAAGGAGGAAGAGGACGAAGAATTTAAAGTAATAGGACAAGAAGACCTCTTTCCGTTCTATCCTTCTATCTCGTCATCGTTAATACTCATTTCAATTAAAAACCGTAACGCTTTTATCTAAAACGTTACTCAAATGGGACGTGACAAATAGAGTGAGAGAGAAAGAGAGAGAGAGAGAGAGAGAGAGAGAGAGAGAGAGAGAGAGAGAGAAAAGAAAAGGAAGAAAGAACGAGAACCGGACATGATAATACAGGTGACATGAATATTCGTAAGTGATTAAGAATATTTCAAGTTAATAAATATAAAAAGTAATTATTAGAGTTTATTGAGAGAAAGATAGAACAATAACTCCTAATAAGTTAAATCTAGTAAGAGTATACGTAAAAGGCACGCGTGTCTATCTTTTGATCGGAGCCATTGTAATAATCGAAAAAAATGTTCGAGTTGTTGATGGGCCACCCGGTTGGACAAACCGCAGAGTGCGCGATCATAGTCGCAAAGCAAGACACGCCGAGGTGCATAGACGTAAAGACAAACCCGTATTTGCGGTGCGCTCGCGTTTCTGCAGCCGGTTACAGCTAGCTAGCTAGCGGACGAAAGGCAGGAGCGAGAACGAAAGAGAGAAAGAGAGAAAGAGGGAGAGAGAGAGATAAAGATAGAGAGCGGGAGTGATTTATGCTAAGTCGGTGATGCTGGCGAAGCAGGGGCCCCGTATGTACGCTCCCAGGCGGCCATCTTGAGCTCCCCTCGTTTTTACCAAGCTGGACCGATTGACGGACGCGTTCTTACTCTTTTAACGAACTCTTATTTCAGAAACTTTTCAAAAATCTCCATCGTCCCACTTAGTTCCTTACCGATTTTGAATTTATTTCCTTCAACGAATACACTAGCCAATCGTAGTAATTTTTCTTGTAAATCATTCACTCAACGAATCGAAGGAAAACGATACTGATTTATGAACGAGTGTAAAGAGAGAAAGAAAGAGAGAGAGAGAGAGAGAGAGAGAGAGAGGAAGAACAGAACATTCAACAATCGTCTTAACCGTAAAAACCACGATCCGATTTCCGTCCGTCACCATGGAACTCGAATTTACGAGGGGCCCTTACGTAAGATAGATAGAGACAGAAACAGAGGGTGAACGAGAGAGAGAGAGAGAGAGAGAGAGAGGAGATAGTGAAAGAGAGCTACGGGCCCGGGGGTCCGCGCGCAACAATGAAAGCACGCCATTTGTCACAGAGGCGCTTCCTCCGCTTCTAATAAACGTTGCTGCTCCTACCGTCGTGTAGTCGTGCACAACCGTGCAGCACGGATCGACCTTTGCTTTTGCTCCATGGATCGTGATCTCTCGAGCAACCTTTCTCTATCTTTCTCTCTTGCTCTTCTCTCTCTATCTACTCATTTTCCTTTTCCTTCTACTTCGTCTTCTACGTTGTGTTCTTCTTCTTCGTCGTCGTCGTCGTCGTCTTCTTCCTTCTCTTCCTCCTCCTCTTCCTCCTCCTCCTCCTCCTCCTCCTTTTATTCTATTCTTTATACAACGCTCTCTTTAGCTACTTGCACTCGAGAGAGAGAAAGAGAGAGAGAGAGAGAGTCCCGTCGCAGTGGGATACGACGTGCCTACGTCCATATTTTCACATGCCGGCACAATGCACCAGACGACCATCGGAGCAATTGTCATACAAATTGTCGCTTATTCAACGGCATACCATAAGCTCGGACGCGTCCTGTTCTATCTCTTTCTCTTTCTCTAACGAGCTATGACGGCGAAGCCAATTTCGAAAGAATCTCTGAAAATGAGAGAACCCTCCTTCCCATTGATACCCTAGTAGAAAAGATTATTCGCGGATACTTCTATCGAATCATTCGATATGATATTCTTCGTTTAAAAAATACAAAAAAAAAAAAAAAAAAAGAAGAAAAAAGAAAGAAATACAAAAATAAAAAAGTAAAAGAAAAAAAGATAAAAAAGAGAAGGGGGAGAAAAAAAGGAATAAAAGAAAAAACAGATATCTCCCCTCTGAGTCCTCGCATATTCGGCCGACTTAGTCTCGTTATCAACGATAATCTTGAAAAATGTAGAACGTGCTTCTCGGTCGGCGAACGTTCATTGTAAAAGTCCACTCGTTAATGGCGAGCAATACATTTCCCTTGCGGCTCAAAGTAAACTTATTGGACGTAGGTAGGTACCAGACTGAAGAGGATTTATACTCGACGTAGAAATTATGATACCTACGAAAGGTATATTCTAAGGATAAAATCGAAGACCCTGTCGTCGTTGTCATCGACATCTTAAGAAAGATCCCGGATTCGTTATCGATATCTTCGCGTGAAGATGTAACAAATATTTTATAAGATAAATCGTATATATACATGTATGTACATTATCTGACACGACGTAAATTATCTTTACGGACTTAGTTATTTTCAATTTGTCAGCTGAAAGGATTATCGTGATTAAAGTATCCGAGGCAACATTACCCAAATTATATTCCGCGAAAAAAAAAGAAAAAAAAAAAAAGAAGAACTGACGTTGCTCGAGAAAAAAAATTGAGAAATTAAATATTGTTTTATTATTTTCACGCGTTTTGTTTTACATCGTTCAAATTTCAATATAAATATTCTTAATTCCTTATATTTACAAGACAAAATTTATTTATTATTAATACTACATCTACATCTATTCTATAAAGTAACCGAAGGTATTCCATTAAAATTTCATAACTTTCGTGAAGTCTACCGTTATAGGAAAAGTTTGGGGAAAGGCTGATCTAAGGTATCGTTTCGGCTTTTTAATTAATAATAATTTCTTATTGAGACGTTCGGGTCCTTAAAGAAAAAAAAAAAGAAAGAAAAAAAATAAAAAAAAAATAAAAAAAATAAAAAAAAAATGAAAAAAAAGAAAATAAAAAAAAGGAAAAAGAAAAGGAGAAAAAAGGAGAAAACCGTCTTCTCTGTCGAATCCAAAGCGAAAATATTTTTCTTTTCGTTCGTAAGAAATATCAAAGGTACTCTTAGGCGTTCTCAGATGTGATTCGACGTTGAGAACAAGTTCGAAAGTTCGTGTCCTACGAGGAAGAAGTTTCGGCGTTTACCTGGCGAACCCACTCGGCTCAAGATTATCGATAAGCATTGGGTTTTCGCTCTCCTTTTTCTCGTTCTTTTTTCTCCTTTCTTTATTCTTTCTCCTTGGAGTTTCAAGAGACGATGCTGCGTGATCGATAGAGAAAAGAGTTATATACACCACAAAGCCCGTGGCACACACGACGACGACGACGACGACGACGAAGGTCGTAGTCTTAATGATTCGGAGAATCAACACGGAGGGATGTCCTCCTCTCTCTGTTCATGGCTAGCATCCGCTGACACATCGAGCAATATGCAAAGCACTCATTCGACTCCTCGAACTCGTCTGGGCCTTGAAAATATTAATTGAAATACGAATTAATGCTAATTCGATTGATTGCTAGTCCAAACTCTTAATGATCAGTTTCCAACATATTCGATCGACTTTTTCCAAATACATATAAACAATATTCTGTCATTTTATAATTTCATTTTGTCCGTTGAATTTGTCGCTACGTCAAATATCAATATCTTTTTTTTTTCTTTCTTTTTCTTTTTTTTTTTTTTTTTTTTTTTTTTTTTTTGATGCGATAAAAGTCAAGCTTAATATCAGCCTGGAAGAAAGCAAAAGAAAAGACAAAAAGAACAAAAAGAGAGGAAAAAGAGAAATAAAGAAATAAGATATCTCTTTCGTCTGGAGGATACTGACCAGACATTCGGCCTTGAAGAAGGCCAACACGGAGGAGTCGTATCGTAAGCTCTCATTGCGAAGAGTTACCTCGAAATTTGCCGCGACATTGAACGTCAAGCTTAGTACACACATGGTCCGTTCTCTTCCACGTAGCTAAGCTTGATAACCGAGATGTCCCCAATCAACGAAATGCTCCGTGAATCTTCGTCCTACAGGAAAGACGAACAGTAGTAGCTGACTCGCGATAGCTCTCGGTGCCGTTTCGTAGACGGAGGTCATCCATGCTTCCCAGCAGCTAGTTTCTTTTTTTCTCCACCCCGAAACGTCACCGTTGATATTTATGGCGAGCCATAGAAGAGAGTGGAAGCAGGGCCCGAGCGTAATTCTGTCAGCGTCACGCTCGGCCTCGAAAGACCCTGGTAGGAGAAGCGAAAAGAGAGGGGGAGGAAGAAACTCGCAGAGAGGGTAAGAAGTCCTGGACGAAGAGAGAGAAAGAGAGAGAGAGAGAGGACAAAGAGAAGGAGAGGATAAAAAAGTCACTGGAACGTTTCCAGCAATGCCCCGGTGTGCAAGCGAATAAGAGGGCGCCTCGTGGTAAGACGCCGTAATGGCGACCCCTGACATCACCAGTCAAGGTTATTGTCCATTGAGGTAACGCGGTAGCGTTAACCTCGCAAATTTACGCACGGCCCTCTTGCCTTGTCCCGACTTGCCTTTTATTATCTTCACCGCGGTGGGACTCGACGACACTAGTTATGGTAGCCGATCGTCAATCTTATCTCGTTTTACGTGTTAACATCTTTCAATACTTTTAATACGTCTATAATAACGCATAAGTGTCTTCGTACGTATATTATTTTAGCTAAGTTAGTTGGCGTTTAAAACAAACACCAATATAATACAACCGTTTAACGTATGCACAAATATCTGGATATAATATATCGTAAGTGATTACTGTTGTTTTTTCTTTCTTTCTTCTTTTCTTTTCTTTTTTTCTTTCTTTCTTTTCTTTTCCAAAATATTTAAAGACATGTCGTACTAGT
This sequence comes from Vespa crabro, assembly GCF_910589235.1. Taxonomy (NCBI): domain Eukaryota; kingdom Metazoa; phylum Arthropoda; class Insecta; order Hymenoptera; family Vespidae; genus Vespa; species Vespa crabro. The sequence continues at coordinate 386,090 of NC_060978.1, read as the reverse complement.
GAAAATTGCAAACTAGTAGTAAGCTTAGAAAGGCGAACCAGCGAAACGAATGCGATCAAAGTTTAACAAAGTTACCGACGACAGGAACCAGTCAGAAGCTACCCACCCACGTTAGCAATCCGCACCACTACCGGTTCTACAGCTGCACTCGCATCGGGTCAAGCATCTTGTACAGTTACTTTCCGCTACACATCTTTTTCCCGTCTTCGAGTTCACTCGCGCGCGGCACATCTAATTCCGATACATATTTAAATAAGGATCGTATTAAAATAGCTTAGATATTTGTTATACGATTCCATTCCTATCGTCGGAACTTGAAATAATTTCTTTAGAAATTCGAAATAAAAGATGTGTTAGTCTCGTTTGATAAATAAAATGTCACATAAATTTTTTTTCACCTTTCGAGTACATTCGTCTGTCGTCATTGTTAGTGTCGAAAAAAGAAACAGGTTTTCGTCGACCTCCCCTCTTTGAAACCGCTGCTACTTCTTTTAGGTTTGAAAGTTGAAGTTTTTTCTTTTTTTTTCTTTTTCTTTTTTTTTCTTTTTTTTTTTTTTTTTTTTTTTTTTTTTTTTTTTTTTTTTTTTTTGTCAACACCGTCATAAAGAGACGGCAAAATAATCGTCAGAACGACAGTTTAGCGATAGAGAGTATCACCGTATCTCCGTAGCTTTCCTCGGTGAACTTTTACGAACTCGATGAAGCTTCTACTTCGAGGAGGTCCAAGAAGTCAAGAGATTTATTGCTCCCCTCTTATAATAGGTACAAAACCAAGTTACTCATCGTGGGTGGCTTAGCCGAGAAAAACGATGATGATGGAGTCTCCAGTGACGTCGTTTCACCAAACTTTTGACTACGACTAAAATCTTTCGACGATTTCATTTTCGCAACAAGGATCGATATTTTTTTTCGCGGACGAAAAAAAAAAAGAGAGAGAGAAAAGAAAAGAAAGAAGAAAAGATAGAACAGAATGAAAAAAGAAAGAAAGAAAGAAAAGGAGAGATTTTATGCAAAGAAAAAAAAAAAAAATAAAAAATCTTACGCGAATCGTTTTAAATCGCAATATCTCTGTCCTATCGAGATTACGATCGTTGATTATGTTTATATTGGAGAAAGTATCGAAGGAGAAGAAGGAGGAAAAGCTTATAGAGAAGAAAATATCGTAAAACGTTTTATAACGGGTATAAACACGGTAAAGGAAAATAAGAGCGTGTCTCGGGGCACGAGGTTTTTAAGCGATACATTTGCACCTACAACCGTTCGGAAAACATACCGAATACTTTTTATACACATCATCGTACCAATGGGGGCACTCTTGTCCTTCGCACAATTTCTTTTGCCTTTCTACATCTCGATCGACCTTTTATCAGGCAACAACCAGAGAGCCCAGAGGCAGTGCCGGTACAACAGCATAGTGGCCGACCAACCACTCGGCATGATTCGCAAAAATCCATCGAACGACCGAGAGGAAAATTTATGGGATGCAATGGGGGAGAGATCGATCGATCGAACGTTCGGACACTTGGAAACATTTCCTTTCTTACGAAACTCCCTGATACTGGCAAGAATCTAACAGTGGTTCGCCAGCTTGCCGTGAACGATATTTACGATCGGCGTTGGCGCGGAAGTTAATGCAAGGAGGCCACGAACGATAACTCTCGGAGCTTAATGAGCGATTTGTATCGATGTTCCAGCTATGTCGAATCGGGTGGATCGACCGGATCGAAATTTATTCGCGCGACTCAACGGTCACCGATATCATCGGCCAAACAATAGTTAACGGCCCGATAAATGTTATGAATTTGACGAGCACGAAACTTGTAACTCAAAATTAATTCGATATATAGCGTAACATCGAACGAACGAATGAACGAGTATCGACGTAAACCGGAGTGTTGAATTATCATTAAATAAATCGCTACGATAAATACTTTATCCTCTCTTTCTCTCCCACTCTCCCCCTTTCTCTATCTATTTATCTCTCTCTCCCTCTGCCTCTGCCTCTGTTTCTGTCGATAGGGTTGAAAATAGAATCTATCGATGAGCTTTACGAATGAATTTGATATTTGACGATGAGTATTTGCATGTACATGAGTCGTTCAAAGGACATCGTCGTCCTCGAGGAATACCAGACTTGAATCAAAGGAGCGACGAAGAAGAACGAAAAGATGGAAGAGGGAGAAGGAAGAAGAAGGAGGGGGGAATGACGAAGAGGAGGAGGAAGAGGAGAAAGAGAAGAAGGAGGGAACGTCCGCGCCTCTGGCTCGGCTTGGTTATACGATATCATAAAAGGAATCACGTGAGAGCGAACGGATGGACGTACGTACGGACCGATCAGGTTTAGGCAGCTGTCTGCAACCACGTCACTCAAGTTCACTGTCGGGTTCGCGGTGGAATGAATGCCTTTCATTATAAGCCTTATCTGCTGCCCGATCTCTCAACCCTTTCTGCCTCCTTCGATTTGCTCTCTTTTCTCCCTTTCTCATCGCTTCTCTTTCCCGTTCCTTTATTCTTCTTATTCTTCTTCTTCTTCTTCTTCTTCTTCCTCCTCTTCCTCCTCCTCCTCCTCCTCCTCCTCCTCGTCCTCCTCCTCCTCTTTTTCTTCTTTTCCTACTTCTTGTTCTTCCTTTCTTCTTATTCCTCTTGTTCTTCTTGTTTTTCTCTTTCTTCTTTTTCTTTACGAGTTGCTGAGTTCGCGAAAACAAAGCTTGAGGGATAGAAAAGCGAAAATAGATGCGCCATGGACCACTACCCCGATATTCATCGGTCTTATTGAGAGAGGAACGTAGGGGTGAGATTGGGAGATTGGGTGGGGAGGAGGAAAACGCGAAGAACATTCCTTTCGTTCTATTCTTACCAAAAATAAACGTAATTTAGAATTTAGTCAGAGCGAGTTAGGTAAGTATCTAACTAACCGATTCTCTTACACCATCGACTTACTATGGTGTTTACAATACTGTGTTTAGAAAATTACAGGGTTACAATGTGAAACCAAAGTAAAATCCGACTGGCCGAAAGTACACGTCGGATTTCATGATACGTAAGCGAAGGATTTATATCGAGAAATATTGCGAAATAAACAGAGGAAAATCTGTATCGATTTCTATACGGGATTCTGAGGAAAAAGAAAGAAAGAGAAAGAGAAAGAGAGAGAGAGAGAGAGAGAGAGAGAGAGAGAGAAGTAAGACGTACGGTGAGTCGTTCTTTGAGCGTTAAGAGGAAAAGAGACAGACAAAAACAGCCAGGAAAAAGAAAGAGTAGCTTATGGGTTGGAGAAAAAGAGAGAGACAGACAGAGAGAGAGAGGGGGGGAGTTGTGCGGCAGTGCGAGAGACGTATGGTGATTATACACTCTTCGATCACCTTCGATCGAGCGCACGATCGATCGAGAGGAAAGATTGGAATCACGCCGATGCGTGTTAAACACGTTACATGCATGTTGTGTAGTCGGACGTAGAAGCAGATTTATGTGGAAGTCATACGATCGCGAGTGTTTTACGCGATCTTAATTCTCGCACACGGTTTACCGTGGACTCAAACGCGGACGCGGATTTTGTTCATAGATATATGGTACATACGATAGGTAAATAGTAGGTTAGTAACCTAGAAAATAGGAAATGTTTAATTACTATCGCTTATAAGAATAAAGTTTCAACGATTTATCGGATTTTCTCGTTCTTCGTTTTCTATCGTTTTCCAACGTTCTTCATCTTTTTTTTTTCGTATAACTTACCGACGAGATCAACAAAAAAAAATCCTACGTCAACGTCAGCGACGTTTTTAAATCACTTCCACATTTCTCTTTCTTTTTTCTTTGGGTTTTTTCTTTTTTTTTTTTTTTTTTATATCTCTTTTTATTTTGTTGCTCGAGAGAAACGACAAAGTTACGAGATTAACCTCAATCGTATAAAACTTCCCATACGTATATATAATATATATACATATATTATATTATAGGAGAATTAAGAGACTGTTTCCATGTTTCTGCTTGAGAATACATTCATAAAATGAATGTGGAAAATGATTTCGTAAGGAAAGAGAAATCTCATTTTTAAAGGTGCCATAAGTCGTAAAAAAAAGAAGAGAGTGAAAGAGAAAGAAAGATATATATATGTGTGTTTGTGTATATAAAAGATGAAGAATTCATAAATGATGTCGATCGAATAAAACCGAGGTCATATCCGGTACAGAGAATCGTACGAATCTTACCATCCTGTGTTTGAAAGGCATGAGAGCCACATAGAACCTTCTTTTCCCCCGTCTAAACGTCCCGATTTAGGTAAATGCGATCTCTTTCTGGGTCGACGGCCAACATCGACTGACGCCAGTCACGACTACCGACGCGCGTCAAACATCGACGTTTCGACATTGGCAGGCGCCTTCCTTCCACCCAAGGCGATCGTTCCTCTCTATGCAAACGTCTGCATTCTAGACATTCAGACTGATCATTAAATAGTTGAAAGTTCCTCTAGCAGGCTGGACGTGTGTTCAAAGGATAGTATCGAGTGCTTCGTTTTCATCGATCTCCTTATAGACTCGATTTTAACTATCGCCTTACGAAACGTTAGATAAATTACAATATTTAATTGAGAAAAATCTCGTAAAAGGCCAATTTAATTGAGTTTATTGCTCTTATTAGATCGAGATATTAGGAATAACGAAATATTTTGTGCATGATGAATTGATCTTTCCTCGCGAAAATCAAACGAGAATTCAATATTGGAAAATAAAACGAAATAAAAGAAAAAAAAAAAAAAAGAAGAAGAAGAAAGAGATTACCGAAAGGAAAAATATGTAACTCCATTGAACCTATCGTTGAATGATCGCCAAGCATACATAGCTGCTGATAGAGAAAAAGAGATAAAGAGATAGAGAGATAGAGAGATAGAGAGAGAATGAGAGAGTGAGAGAGAAGGAACGAGCTTAATCGTAATGGCAAGCTATCTGTGTCTCGAGCTAAGATTGATAGCTCGTTCGACGAAAGGGTAATTCCTGGAAGTGTGCACGCATATATGATCGTACCACGTAGAAACGTAGTCTGTACTCTCGTCGTCGAAGAAGGTTAATCGTGCTTAACCATAAGCCTTAGTAACCGTACTCTGCTCGGTAGGCGTGTTGCGCCAAATTTGCATGTTAATTTATTCCGCGATCCGTGGCCTAGCCAGTGCCCGCTAGTCGTTGGTTAACCACTTCGATCTTCGTCCCCGCGTTTTCTTTCTCTTATCGACTCATATATATGTGTATACATACATATATATATATATATATATACATATATATATATATATATATATATGTGTGTGTATGTGTACTGTTGTATCTCAGCTCTAGCTAAGGAAGCTCGTCATATTCTAACTCGGTGTTTTGGTCGTTTCGTTCGATAAGCACGTTATCATGTACTCAACGTGTAATATATAAGACCGAAGATTTCGATCAACGTTAACGCATGTTAAACGAGGCAAATAAATTATTACTCCTTTTCTTTCTCATAATTCCAGATAAAAAATGATAAGAATCGTCGGTTAATCTTCTAAATAAAAAAAAAAAAAAAATGAAAAAAAAAGAATCGATTAATCTCAAGCGTGTTATCGGCAAAGATCGCAATTCAATTACGTATGAGTTCTGAGAGAATTCGAAAATGAAATATTTCTCGTATTTCTACGATTAGCAATAGGGGGTTGGTTGCGGTGGAGTAGGTGCTAGTGGTAGTTGGAAGGGGATTGGAGGACGAGGGGTAAAAAAGAAAAAAAGAAAAAAAAGAAAGAAAAAAAGAAGGATAGATCGAATTGAAACGAATTGTATGTACGATAACGTTGGCCGAGCGACGCGCTTCGCTGACTCCGCGGTCTTCTCGTCGAGGGCAAAAGCAATTGGTTTCGTTGTATTTCTTACGGCCCCCGTCACTCCGAGCAATTGACTTTGATCCGGCCGTGCGCGCGTAACATTGAACGCAATTACGGTCAATTTACAATGCCCTCCCTGTCGCTCCTTGTAATCGGCCGTAGGTGGGATAGGGCCGCGTATCGATTGCTTTGGGATTCCAGAGCTCGATATACGAACGCGGCCAATTAACGAAGTGGCACGCGAGAATAGCGTGGGTGTGTGCTTCGATCGAGACGCGCGTTATTTTAGCGTCGTACCACCGTATACGATCGCTTTGCTCGGATCGATCGATCGATCGATCGAATAGATTCGATCACCAACCTGACGAATCGATAGTCCACGCGTAACTCGACCGATCAGTAGCACTCCACGTCCCATCTCTTTCTCTTCTGACGTAATCAAGGCTCGCTAATTAACTCAGATTCTATTTTCTCCGTTAGAATTACATGTATGAAGTTGTCATCGTCTTTATTGTCCTGTCCTCGCTTTGTCAACGTTCGATTCGAAAGGCATCGGACGTGAAAAACACCTTCTTCAAAAAGTTTACGCGTTCCCCACCGACAAAGGGTATATCCTTAAAAGACTGTAAAGGACGAGGAGAGAAAGAGAGAGAGAGAGAGAGAGAGAGAGAGAGAGAGAGAGAGAGAGAGAGAAAGAGAGAGGATCGGCCGATCGACGACGCGTCGCGAGTGTAGGTCCCTCTTTCGTGCCCACTCACCGTTAAACTCCGCGAATTCGAGTGGACGTGACTCTTCGTATAATATTACATCCTATTAAGGACGAAATAACTGCCGGAGGAAACGCGACAGCGAACGATAAACGAAAGGGGCAGTGCCTCGGAGATGCGTGCCACCCAGCCGTCACGCGGTCGACTCACCTCGAAATAACTCGAAATAATACGACGTTTTGCGGCCTGACGAGCCGTACGTCCCTTTTACCTATGTACGTCTCTCTCCTTTTCTTTCCTTATCTCTTTCTTTTAGTACAACTACCCATCCCTTTTCTACCCTCCGATTGAGTATTACGCGCACGCGTCACGATAATACGAACGATCTCTCTCTCTCTCTCTCTCTCTCTCTCTCTCTCTCTCTCTCTCTCTCTCTCTCTCTCTATGTATGTGTCTGGTGTGCGTGTATTAAACTCTCACGAATAGGTACGCGTATTTCCGACCTATAGTTTCGTGTAACGAAGGAACACACAACGTATCTACTCAATTTACTTTCGTCGATCTGCTCGATCGCTTAGGATTAGTCTTTAACTAACGCGGAGAATATCCTTGAGCGCCCTATTCGCGATCGTCGAGAGGGGGTGTCTCTTTATAATGGGAATCGATGATGACTCGGATACGATCCCGATTATCGGCCTACTCTCGTTCGTGATAGCGGCTGTAAGCGATCGAGATGCGTGCGATAACGGATAAACTCGGTCCGATACGTTTCAGCTTCGGCTTCGACTTCGGCTTCGGTTTCGAGACTGTATAGGTATTCACGATTTTATACGATCCACAGAGCATGTATTTAATACCTCGAACGACGTATCCAATAGTACAGGAAATTCTATGTATATATATATATATATATGTATCTATGTTGTGAAATTAAAATTAACGCGTGTTGTCACGTGTAAAGTGTTCGAAAGACGATTCTTTCAGTCAACGTTAACTTCCAATTCAACGTTCTTAGTTCAACGAAAGCGGCGTACATCAAGGTCGTTATGCAAAATCCAATTACAGAGAATTAGAGGCGACTACGTTTAAACGCCTTCGTAGTTATATATATACATACGCACATACGTTCCTACCTACGTATTTTATACCTACGTATTTAAGAAAATTAGTCCTCGGTCTACGGAGTTTTAACTTCCTCCGCGGCCGATATAAATTGCGCTATCGTATCGTTTAACTATCTTTCTCTCTCTCTCTTTCTCCCTTTCTCTCTTTCTCACGTTTATGAGAATATCATTTGCATAGAAGATACTCACACTTGAGGCCATGTTAATCGGTTTTTACGTGAGACCGATACCTTTCCCCTTTCTGTTAAAATTTTACGTGTCCGTGGCAAGATATCGATTTTTCCTATTAACACTGTAAATCTCGAATCATCTCTACTACAAATTGCATTCGTTACCCTTAACCAAACGTGAAATCGTCCTGTTAACTACGAACGAAATTGAATAAATCCTTCGTCGAACGCGCGATCGTTATTCTGCAAGGATAAACGAGGAGGTGAGAAAGGAAAAAACGATAGGGGGAGGGAGGTGGTAGAGAAAGAGCAGAGGGGATGGTTTTATGTTTTCAAGGTTGGCGAGAGTGGAAACAGAATAAAAGTTTCCAAGATCGTTGGAAAATTTCGACTATAAATAGCGGTGTATTCTAAACGAGGAACAAAGAGCGCATTGGATCTAAATTATGAATTTCATCAGCGGCAGCCTGCCGTTTCATTCCACGTTTTAGACTTCTTCCATCCTCCACGCACTCTCCCTCCCCCTCCCCTCGCCACCGTCCGTCCGTCGTCTCTTTCTCGATCTTTCCTTTATCTTTCCTTTCTCCCTTTTTCTCTCATTCCCTATCTCTTTCTTTCTCTCTCTCTCTCTCTCTCTCTCTCTCTCTCTCTCTCTCTCTCTCTTACTTTCCATCTCGCTTGGTTTTTCATTCTCTTCACCCTATCTTTCCTCCTTGAACGCGACTAGCTGTTGCTACTCCCTTCTCTATATCCTCCTCTCTCACTCCCTCTTTAGCAGCCTCCTCTTAGCGCACTCCCCCCCACTCCACAACCCTCCAGCTCGCGACGTCCGCTATCCCCCGAGCGTCCCCCCATCCCGCTCCGCTAAAAGGAGCGGGATGGGGAAGGATAGGGATAGGATAGGGAGAGGCGTGAGAGTAGATGAAAAGTTCTGGCGAAGACATAAAAATGCGGCGCGCTGCATTTCCCTTTTAAAATAACGCTTTTTGCTCCTTTTTCAGTTTATTATTATCAAGTTGTGCAGTCCGCATTCTTCTCTCTCTCTCTCTCTCTCTCTATCTCTATCTCTATCTATCTCTATTTCCTTCCCCTCTCCCTTTTTTCCATCTACTATCACCCTCTCACACTTTCTTCTACATCTTCCACCTTCCTTCCTTTCTTCCTTCCTTCCTTCCTTCCTTTTCTTCCATCGACTCTGACGACCTTAGCCTTAGCAGGGGGTGTAACCTGGTAAACCCTATCAACCTATTCTATTCTTTTCATTCTCGCCGTTCTCCATTCGCATACCGCGACCGTATTCCTAAATTTGCGTTTCGGAAGTTCGCCATTATGAGAACTAACGTTCGATGTTTATTCATACAAGTGGCTAAATATATTAGTCCTGGCATTCAGATAACATGAATGATACCTACTCTCGCTATCTCATAATAACGCATTTGCGACCGACAAGATCGTAAATAATCGTAAAAAGGCTCCCAGAAATTTCGTTGAAAACGTCCGTTAATCGATTACGTCCAATGGCAAAGTAGCGTTTATGATATTTGAAATGGACGAAATCTTGAACGATGGTAGGATTGAACTTTTGTCGGTCTTCAAGTTAAAAATTTGGAAATCATGTAGAACTACGTTACGAAGGCAATATAATTATGTAAGATTGATAGTCGATCGGATCAGAATGCATTAATAGATTCGAGATGTATATGTATATTTCCTAATATTCGTTTTCTAATTGGACAGAGAAATTTTTAACGTAACGGAATAGTCATCGACGATAAAATCAAAAACACGAGCTGTTAAAAATACGAAAGCGATATATCAAATGTGAATCATTGAAACAATTACAAGACTTTATTGATCATTTTCGACACGAACGTCGATCGTTCGAACATAGATCGTTTACATAAAGATCGTGAAGATGCGTCCGACAACAATTCGTAAACAAGGAAAAAAGGATAGATAAGTATAAAGGATAGGTAAGTAGGTAAATAAGTAGGTAAGTAAGTAGGTAGATAGGTAGACAGATAAGTAGATAGATATAAACAATCTAGAAATAAGTAATGTTCACAATCCGACAAATATCAAACAGACGTCCATCAACATCGTGCTCGTAACATCGAAGTATCACCTCGAAGGTTAATGGATAATTATATGCCTACTTTGCAATTCCGATTAATCGAGAGAAAAAAAGTAGGTAAATTAATATACGTTTCAACTAGTATGTAACGCGCGTATCAATCGCAATCGCGTTGATTTCTCGGTTATAGTCGTTTCTCAATGTAAAATCGTAATAAATATTTTCGCAAGAACCGAATAACGGGAACGAAAATGGGTGTTTTAAAATCTGACGGAAGAGATAAACGGGCGGTGGGGTGGAATAGCCAGGTGAGGCTGAGGAAGAGGGGAAGGGGAGAAGAGCCGAGAAAAGTAAGGTAAGGTGCGCCTGCCGAAGAATGATCTCCGCGCGTTCTTAATGGAGAACGACGATATAATCCGATCTCGTGATGCGATCAAATAAAATATGGAAAATAACTGAGATATCCGAAATAAATATGACATCCTTGGCGGGTAACCACTTTCTCGGATGCGTAATCATTCGGTCTTCTCGAAAGAGCCAATACAGTGAATCAAGTTTATTTCCTTCGTTACGGGTCTCGCGCTTGCTTTAATGGAGAAAGAGAGAGACAGAGAGACAGAGAAATAGAGAGAGAGAGAGAGAGAGAGAGAGAGAGAGAGAGAGAGAATACGATAACGCGAGGACATCACCGAATCCCCACGACGCTCAATCTCGAACGTCTCGATCGCAACGGGGCATCATTTTTGCCAAAAGATTTCTCCGATGTTGCGGTACGGGAGGAAGCCACGCGTTCGTGAAGGAAGCCTCCTTCATGGCGTTCTTAAAGGCGAGTTTATAACACCGAATCATCATGAATCATCATGGATCGGTTACGAATCGAGAGGAAAAGAAACGGGAATAAAAAGGAGGGGGGGCGGTACGAAGGAGAGCGAGAAAGAAAAAGACGGTGAAAAAAGAGAACGACCAAGAAAAGATTTTTCGGGTAGAAACGCGGTAGATAACTCGCTCGGCTTTCCAATAAATAACGAGATAATCTCCACTGAAATCGAGGGAGTTATGTCCGCCATAAAGATTGACCTACGTTATAGAAATGTGCGTGCGCGTACGTGTATATATCTGTGTCTGTCTGTGTATGTGTATATGTATACGTATGTGTACACATAGCTAAAGGTAAAACCACGTTTATACATTACGCGAGAAAGGAAAAGAAGTGTACGGGGCCTTACCAACACCTTCAAACGTATGATTTACCGATGATTATCGGACATTCCTGATTTCCTCGGTCTGACGATGCAAGAAGTGTTGGAGAGAGAAAGAGAGAGAGAGAAAGAGAGAGAGAGAAAGAGAGAGAGAGAGATAGAGAGAGGGAAAGAGAAGGAAACAGAAAGAGACAAGAGCATACCGGTGGAACACAAATGAAACAGGAGGAACCACGTTCTTGTTTCAAAACAGGTTGAAATGCGACGTCGTTACGGTACGGTAGAAGCAGGTAAAATCGAAAAGAAAAATGTGAACGGTGAGACGTCATCGGATCAAAAGCTTCCATGATGATGGCGCGTCCGCGCAAGTTTTTTCTTCCTTTTGGATTTGCATGGTGTTCGACGTGAGTTAAAAATTATCAGCTAAGAAAGGGAACGTTATTGTGAATTTACGAGGGGACTGGTGCATCGATTCTAACGGGGTTAACAAGGAAGCAAGATTAATCGTCGTAAATACCAAAACGAGAACGTCCTGAGCACTTTGCATGATATTGACGGAGATTTTGCAAACGTTCAAAGGGATCACGTAATCTATCGTTAGAAGAGTTTAATATCGATTTATATGTATGCGTATATACTATAGATATAAATATGTATATATGTATATACATATATATATATATATACACTAGTATATAAATTCAAAGAGTAAGGAAAACCCGTAATTAATATATTATATATTATATATATATTTATTTATATTTATATATAATATATACATAGCATTTTTTATATATGAATATAAATATATATATATATTTAATAATAATATATATTAAATATATATATACCTATATATATATATATATATATATATATATATATATATATATATATATTTCACACATGAAGTACAAAGATTTAGAAGGACAACTTCGTGAATGATTACCGATGACAGTGTCTGGTCGTTTTATAATCGGATTTTCTTCAAGAATTTAGGAATAAGGATCGAGAGATCTGACATGACTTCATGACGATAATTATCTCTTTAAATAGGAAATTATTGTTAAAAATAATAAACGATGATAGCCAAGTTTAATCCGTGATTACAGCCGCAGACGTTTTATTTTATTAATAATTTAACCGGTCCAAACTCACATTGGCTAAATGACATTAAATTCGATCGCATTAATTGTCCCTTTCCATTTCGTATAATTCCTATTAATCTAGGATCGTCCAAGAAGACGAATAAGTATTTCGAATTAATGACATAACCAGTCTCTCTTTCATCTGTAAATGTCTTCGATCATCGAAAATAAATCTACGAGAAACGATTTTCTTTTATCGTTGTCAAACGGACGTTCTTGAGATTTTATACATTGAAAATTACCTACGAAATTTTAATTCACCATAGTCTCGCAACTGACGTTTTCGTTAAAAAAAAAAAAAAAAAAAAAAAAACTAAGGCAAAAATCAGCGCTCCATCGAAAACATAAAATCGGTAATTGAAATTTCTATTCCTACGATATTCAAACTCTTTCAATTGGAACAAATCCGTTCGAAGTGATTAATAGGGATCGTGTACTTGTCCGAGATACGACAGCGATCAGCGATGGGTGGGTATTTTGAAAACAAAGGAGCGACTCGGATTTCCGTCACCCACAGTAGATACGACCTTGAAAGTGAGGAACATTTACAGGGAAGAGGAAGGAGGGTGGGGGTTTCGATCTTTCGGATGAGAACGTTCCTACGTATTATCCCAGTTATATATCTATTTTTAATCAATTAATCTCGTTTGATAATAAGCGTATAAATGACGTAGGAGAAGACAAATAATACGATTAAAAGCCTTCCGAGATATTCAAGTTCGAACGAAAGGTGAGGAGAGATAGGGGGGGGGAGGAAAGAGAGAGAAACAAACAGAGAGAGAGAGAGGGAGAGAGAGAGAGAGAGAAAGAGAGAAATCCTCACAGGGAATATCAATGGAACGAAGAAAAGAAGACAAAGGAGCTACTCCGGTTCTGTCAGTGACGCGACCTTGAGTAACATGATGGCCGTGTGACGCGCGAGAAAGCGTTCGTGGAGGGCCGCCGCATGGCCTCCTCTATTTATAGGCTTATGCCAGAGCAAAAACACGAACGACGAAGACGACGACGAAGACGAAGACGAAAACGACGGCGCGAAGTGGACCTCGAACGGCGTGAGGATGACTCGTGAAAAGTGAGCAAGAGAGAGAGAGAGAGAGAGAGGGGGGGGGAGAAAAAAGGAAAGAGGGAACGGTCGAGGGAGATTCGACGAGACGAGAAAAGAGGAAAGAGACTGTCGATCAAACGTCGCTAGCGTCCAAGTCGTCTGTCTCGAACGAAGACGTCTCCATCAACCGTCAGGTTCGAGATCGAGCAGTCGTGCGAGTTTCTCTTCCTTTTACCCTCTTCCTACCCAGCTTCCTTTTCCATATCTCTCTCTCTCTCTCTCTCACTCTCTCACTCTTTCTCTCTCTCTCTCTCTATCTATCTATCTATCTATCTCTTTCTCTCTCCTCCCTCATTTTTATTGCCGCCCCAGGAACGTAGCTACGACCGGCGCCTGTCAGCTTTACTGCGACGGCATGTAGTTAAGCAAAATGGCATTAAGTTTCGGAAGCTACGGTTACGAGCCTGTTTCTCTCGTCTTCGACTCGACTCGACTCGGCGAACTAACAAACGAGAAAGAGAGAGAAAGTAAGAAGAAGAAGGAGGCGGGAGGTAAAGCAGTCGTGAGAGGGCACTCGGAAAGAAAAGAAATAACTCGTTATTTTTTTTTCTTGTTTTTTTTTTGCCCCCTCCCTTTTTTTTTATTTCTCTTTTTTCTTCTTTCCGATTCATCGATGATCGTTTGAACGTTCAACGTTTGAGATTTCATTAATCGTCAATATATTTTCCAATCGGGGAATTTTATTTTTACGAAATTGAATTCGTCATTCCGAAGAAATTGAAATTGCACATAGTAGATAAGTAAGGTAAGTAAGGTAAGTAATAATACTTACCTATGCGATAATTATCAAATGATAATCGTCGATTATCGATTAAAAATATTTACACATTGGTAGTTCGTTAAAGATCGATTCGATTGCGTCGTTTAATAAGACACAGTTTACTTGTAATATAGAAATACGTATGTAGTTATTCAAAAGGTCTTGGTCAAAATTAAACGATATCTATCTATCTATCATTTTTTTAAGAGTCTCAATTGAACAATAGAAAGAAGAACAATAGAAAAAGATCAAACCAGACGCTCGTGATTATTTTGACTCGCACTTTAGTAGAACGATTGCAATTAATATAATCTTTTATTTTCTCTTTTTATTTTCCACCCTTTACTCTCTCCTTCCCACTCTACTCTCGCGCGCTAGTGCGTTAGAGAGATAGAGATAAAGAGAGAAAACGAGAGAGAGAGAGAGAAAGAGAGAGAAGTTAAACGTAAAAAAACATTCCGCAGAGTCTATAATTCACGGTAGACGCGCTCACGTTCGTCCCGATTTATTTCCGCCTCGCTCCGCTTTAATTCCTAATCCCAATAGCCGTGCACTGATAACACTGATATACCTACCTACCTACCTACCTACCTACCTACCTACCTACCTACCTACCAACCTACCTACCTACCTACCTACACTGTTTTAAGACGCTGCACTCGCGCATTATTACCCCTCTATGGTGTATAATCCCAAGCTCTTCCATCGTCCGAAGCGTATTTCAACGCTCATCGCGGTATTTACACATTATAATCCGATAGTTGCAACGCGATTAACATTTCAAATAACGTATGGAGAAATCCGTTCTCGAATTCGTTAACACGTTATACGCTCTCGATGTTTTAGTACCACACGTTCGATATTCCCGATGGTCTTTCAACTATAATAAATCGAAATATCATTCGATTTCATTCGATTTCGTTCGCTCATTTCATTCGATTCGTTTCGTTCGTTTGTACGTTCGTCAAAATATTTTTACGCTAAACGAATATTTTAAATGGATATTTGAAATGGATTACGTAAGGAAAATCATTTAACATACTAGATATGTTTAAGATTTTTTTTAGTTTCACGATGCGAAAAATGATATTGGCCCTTGGTAACGCCCCCGCGTACCGAGGACTTTGCCATCGAGCATCCGTAGAACAGAAAATATATATCGAAAGTTGGAAGCGATTCGAAGGCTCGCCCAAGTAAATATACGAGTCGTACGTTCCCTTACGGACGTTAAACGGACGAGAAGAAATCTTAGGTCGTAACGCGATCGCTCTCCGACGTTCTTTCTCTACCAAGCTCCTTCCCCTCGCCGTCTCTCGCCCTCGCCCTCGCCCCCGCCCCCGCCCCCACTTGCCCTTCTCCGTCACCTCCCCGTTCCCCACCTCCGCACCACCCAACATCCACACCTCCATTCTCTCTTCCTCCGGCTCTTCGTCGAGCGACGAGAACCGTTTTAACGTCGTTGGTCGAGCGTAAATCTTTTGCACGTAGCGAAATGCTTTTCGAACTGCGATAGGACAACCCTGTTCTCTTTCTCTCGAACATAGGAAAAGAAAGAGGAGAGAGAGGGAGAGAGAGAGACAAATACGCACGTTCACACACGTATACATTTATGACATTTTTTCCTCCTCTTCTTTCTCTCTCTCTCTCTCTCTCTCTCTCTTTCTCTTTCTATTTCTTCCTTCACCCTCATCTCGACGTTAGTTACGAGTGAGCGCTTTTGCGAGAAAACGGACCGATAAACCGCGGAGATAAGAGCGACGGAACTAGGCGCGTAAAGGGCCAGAGAAAGAGGGGAAATAAAGTCGAAGTATCGCATAGAACGAACGAGGATACCGCGACACGGAGGTTCAACGTATGATTATCCATTCCCTCGGGAGTACCGGTGCTACGACGAGAGCGTGCGAGCCAGAGGAACAGTTATTAGTCGACTCTACCACCATCCTCCTCCTCCTCCTCCTCCTTCTCTCTTCTCGCCCCACCACCCTCCTACCCTACCTCTTTCATCCTTCCTCCCAATATTCCCTCTCTACATCTCCATCTCTCACTCTCTCTCTCTCTCTCTCTCTCTTTCGCTTTCGCATACACGCATATACACACATACACACACACACACACCCTTGCTCCCTTTCTACTCGAAGCCGTTGTCGTTTTATCTTCGTGCTCAATTAGCAAATATCATTCCGTAATGCAACGTGACGCGACTCTCCTCCTCCTTCTCCTACTAAAAGTGTGTGTAACTGCATCGGCATCGAGAGAGAGAGAGAGAGAGAGAGAGAGAGAGAGAGAGAGAGAGAGAGAGAGAGAGAAAGGAAAAAAGGAAAAAGAAAAGGAAAAAAGGAAGAAGAAAACGGGTTAACTCGATGGAAAGACGGAGAGAGAGAGGGGAGAGAGGAGGAGAAAGAGGGGAGATTCAGTTCAGCTTTTTTATTGACCCTCTAAAAGCCAAGCGTATAATGCGAAGCGACATACGTAATAATTATTGTCGTGCGCGTTTGCTACCGATCAACGCGATATATCGTATTCGTTCTCTATCCCTCTTCGTATGTTTCCTTTCTTTCTTTCTTTCTTTTTTTCTTTCTTTCTCATTTTTCTTTTTTCTTTTTTCCTTGTTGTTGTTGTTGTTGTTGTTGTTGTTGTTGTTTTTTCTTTTTTCTATCCCTTCTTTTTCTCTCCTTCATCTTTTTTCTTTTTCTCTTTCTCTTTTTATCAACTTCTCCTTCTCCTCCTCATCCTCCTTTCCGGAAACGACATCGATCGGTAGTTTTCAGCCCCGACGAGCGTGTAAGTGCAGCGAAAGAGAGCGTGTAGGGCTTCTGAAAACTTTCGAGATATCGTATCTTCGACGTGACCGAGTACGCCATAAATCCTTCGGATAAACGATTAATTAATTATGCGCGACAACGATACCGTGAATCGGGCTAGCGCATCGCACAGCTGTTAAAAATAAATATCTTATCTCTTCGTTATCGTTCCTTTAACATCATGGCAAAAAAAAAGAGAGAAAACGAGAGAAAGAGAGAGAGAGAGAGAGAAAGAGAAAGAGAGAGACGAAACTCGTTCAACACTCGAATCGACCGTGAATCCTTCGTTTCGAAGATTCAAGCGCGCGCGCTCGAGCGTCGCGAATTTGCGATCACGGCGATCCCGCGACTAGAAAGGAGTGCTCGCTTGGCGGAAGTGCTCGCGAAGAGGTCGAAGATCGGCCGACGAACACTTCCATGACAAATCGCGCGATCGACAGGACGAACGTGTTTGGCGGTGCATCAAAGGAGTTCTTCGAGTTCGCCCGGGACAATATGCTTTATCGAATGACCGTCTGCGAAACGTTTATTGGAGTCGATACTGAGACGACGTATGAGTTTACAATGTAGATACCTATTCGAAAACGTTACCATCGACGTTCTCTCGCAAACGTATTATCAAGTTATTCGTTTAGAGGAGAGAAAAAATGGATAAAAATTAAAAAAAAAGAAAAGAATAAAAAGAAGAAAAAAAAAATAATAATAACAATAAAGTAAAAATAAAATACATAAAAATTAATCTTAATCATAATTTTTACTGAAAAAAAAAAAAAAAAATAGAAGAAAACTCTCTTATGATTTACTTGTACGTCTTACGTGTATTTTTACCAAGAGTGACACTTGCGCAAGCCTACAAAACCATCCATTGTCCAGTCACGTTCCTTCGTTGAAAATTCGGTCTTAAGTCGATCTCGAAGCCGATTCACGTTTCACGTTCTAACTATCGTCGATCAAGAGTTTCCGAAAACATCCAGAGATGCTTTCTGACCCCGAGCATCTGATTGTGAAAAGAAGCAAAAGGGAGAAGGACAGTTGGACAGCGACAGAGAGAGAGAGAGAGAGAGAGAGAGAGAGAAACGATCAGTTGACAGTGCACATGGTGGTCAGTCAGCTCGATGTCAGACCGCTAATTGGCAGCCGTGTCGCATAGTAGCAAACCCGAAGAGGAATACGAAGAAGAAGAAGAAGAAGAAGAAGAAGAAGAAGAAGAAGCCGGTTTTGCGTAGTCGTCCCATCCTCCTCGCGTAATTCGTAAGCGGTTCTTGCCCCTTTCTACCCTTCTTTTTATTTCCCTTCTCCTTCATCTTCTTCTTCTTCTACTTAAACACAGGAGCAACCGATCGTACGTCCTACGCCAATGCGTAGCCGCAACACCTCTTTCGACTTCGTTTCCCCTTAGTGATGCGCGTTTATGCGTCGCGCGTGGGCGAGTTAAAAGGGGAGCGCGAGGAAAGGAGGGGGACGAAAGAGACACGAGGTATCCTCTCGCATAGCTACGCGTACCTACGAACACGTTCGACCACCGTTAGTTTGTGTAGGACACAGTGAGACACCCTGGGTGGTCCCCTTCTTCCCTTCTCTTGAAAGGCTCACCCTTTCTTCGTCTTCTTCTTCTAGTTCTTCACCTTTTCCTCCTCCACCATCTTTATTTCTCTTTCGTTCATCCGCCTATCCATCCCCCTTTGTCTCTCGCCTTCTGGACAACTGTAATAGCATCGCTCTGTCTTTCTTACGCTTTGTTAATCGATCTTCTCTTCCCCCTTCCTCCCTTGCATCTCTCCCAAAAAAAAAAACGAAAAAATATAAAAAATTCCATATAGAAGTATAATCCGTAAGTGTTGTTGATTGCTTCGAATCGTGTATCCTTTTCTTTTTTACGTTCAAATAAGTATTGACGCGTAGTTGTTAATCTGAACGATCGATATGACATTTGTTTAATTATAATCCAAATTGAAATAGTAATTTAAAAAATATCATTAAAAGGAATTGACTTAGATTAAATCAACGGTGTAAAATAATATCAAGATTATATATTATTCAAATTAATTCGACTGATACTTTATTGATAATCTTAAAAAAAGAAAAAAAATTTCTATGAATTTATAAAAATAGATAACCCCGCTATAACACTTATCGATCAGAAATACATACTTCTCGTGAAAGTATAAAGTTTTCGCGGTCCATTTCAACGGTTGAAATTGTTTGAAGGTGACGATAATCCGTCAGTTAGATCGTGTGAGAATATTTCGTTCGTAGGTAGAGAAGCTGGATGAAGACGACGTTTGTGTAGCGGAGCTGGAAGAGATGGTGGGTGGAGGAGAGGAAGAGAAAGGACGGTATAGCAGCAGCAGCAGCAGCAGCAGCAGCAGCAGCGGTAACAGTAGCAGTACCAGCACCACTACTACCAGCACCACCAACACCAGCAGAAGCAGCAGAAGCAGCAGAAGCAGCAGCAACAGCAGCAGCAACAGCAGAGCGGGTGGACGTGGCCGCTATCTGCACCGTGCCTGACACCTGACGGATAGCCTGGCGTCGGCAACGCGGGATATTAATTTGGTAATTTATGAGGCCCGATTAGGCAACGCTATCTGTCGAGCTAATGCGCGAACCGTTGGCAGGTCATCGCCGAAGGGTCCTGTGTTTCCTGCCGCCAGAGGACCTCGCCGAACAGGAATCGCATTCAGATTATACGAGTCAACCTGAAACTACTGTCAACTTCATCGTCATTTCTTCCACATCTAAAAAGTATATTCTTTTTTTTTTGATCGATACACAGAATATACCGTTCTTTTAGATATCGATCGATCTGATTTTCATATCTTTAAATAGCACGAATCAAAGTTCAGTATAGTCAAGAAAAAAAAGGAGATCGTGAGAGAGAAAAAGAGAGAGAGAGAGAGATAAAGAAGGAAAGATTTTTTCGAACCGGTCAACGTAATAAATTTTTATAGTGTCGAGAAGAAAAGAAAAGAAAAGAAAAGAGAAGAGAGATGAAAGAGAAGGGAGAAAAGAGAGAAGGGAAAAGAAAGGAAGGAAGGAGGAGACGTAGGCACGTATTTAAAGGGATAATGGCTCTCACGAAATAGCAGACAGCTCCATTCGCAATACATTATCGTTCGCGTATTCGCGGGTGTGCAAGGAAATGGCATATTTTGTGACAGCTCTGATCGACGACTCCTCGGTGACGCGGCTTCGAGGAGATATATATATATACACACACACACACACACACACATATATATATATATATATACACAGAGGTTCGAGGAAGAGGAGGAGAAGGGTCGAAGAGAAGTAGGATGCGGAGGTAGAGACGAAGGCTTCTACCTTCAGCCCCGATCGACCCACCTAAGCCGCGTTACTTCTGACGTGTGATAGATGGATGCACAATGGAAGAACACGCGCTCGCTCTGGCGCGCGCGCGCACGCCCTCGTCCTCTCTGCTCACCGCCGCGTCGCGCGGAATACGTGTCCATCCATGTGCGTCTATGTATTAGTATCCAACGTAGGTGGATGAGGATGAATGGCTCTCGTCAAACGGAAGGGACCGCCCGCCGCTTCGCGCCATAATACTCGTCCGCGTAAGAGGCATAGTAGGTCGGCTTATTGATGACCACTCGGCTACTTACCTACGAGAGAACAAGCTATTTACCGGTTCGAGAGTCCTCCTCTCTCTTGGCAATCCATACCCACCCAAAAACGAATCTATCGGAGTCGATATCGTTCTCTTATCGAGGTCGAAAAGATAAACCGGTCAATTAATTAATTCGATATATTTACATAAGTACATAGTTCGTTGATAATTCGTAAATATTCTTCACGTCAAACGAATCTTCGAGAGACATTGTTATAGATCAAACAGGAAATACTATTACGTTTGAACTTAGGATTTATCATAGGAATTATACCGTTTTACATGATACATGTTGTTAAATAGAGAATATAGCCGATCGATCCGTAGACGTGGGTATCTATCGATATAATGAAGTTCTTTTTTTTTCCTTTTCTTTTTATTTTTCTTTTTTCTCACCTTTTTTTCTTTTCTTTTTTTTTTTTTTTTTTTTTTTTAGCATAATCAAAGAATAATTTTACATTTTAATCCACGTTAAAAAAATCTCGTCGTTTTTCTTTTCTTTTCTTCTTCTTCTTCTTTTTTTTTTTTTATGCTTTCGAAGAAGATTAACCAGTATGTTCCAGTTATATCGTTACAAAATCGAATTAGATGGATACCTGGCAATGTCTTGAAGGTACCATTCAAGCAATTAACTTTATTTCCTGTGGTATGTTAAAAGTATCCATTCCAAGTAATTTCTACGAGGCTTAAGTGTATGTAAGCGCGTAACATCATATAGTGATTGCCAACGTCGGTATTCTAACACGAAAATAACGCGTCGTACGTTCGAGCGTCAGTATAATTTTGTAGTCATTCCTATGATTGATTATTATTACGGTTCGAATTGACTCTTGGAAATGCACGGTACGCACGGTTACCGCGAAGTTCGAAGACTACTTGCTGCAGTTAATCGCGGAAGTCACTTTCGTGGAAACTGATAAATGCGAAGTTGATACGGAAAGTTAAACGTCTTCTTTAATAGACCGAATCGAAATTATGCATTGATTGGAAAATAATTAACAAGTATGATCATGTACGAGTGTTAGATTGCGTACTGCTTCAAATAACTTCGATTCATCATTAACACTTTATCTCCTTGATGTACGATATATACATATATATATATACATATATATATATATATATATATATATATATATATACATTCATATATATGTATATATATACACATGCATTTAATGAAGTAAATAAAAAACCACGACACATATGTGACTATAATGTGAACTAAATTGAGTGGTTGTGAGAGAGAGAGAGAGAGAGAAAGAGAAGAGGGGAAGGGGAAGGGGAGGGGGAGAAAGCAGAAAGGAGAAAAATAGAAAACCTTACGAACAAAATCCGTAGCTTTTGCGAAAGCCGGTTCTTCTCGTCTCGTAAATTCGCGTCTGCCGAATGAAAATCACAACGATATCAACGTTGCATTCTCTTTTTTAATTCTCTTCTCGTAGGGAAGAATGAGCTTGGGCATGACGTGCCGTGGTGGCTCAAACGCGTTTCAATTTAACTTCTACATTCAATCGCGTTGCCCATGTCATCCTCCGTTGAGCGGATATCGTCGCTGACGGGCGGAGGAAAAAAAAGCGGAAATCGTTGGATCGATGAGGAAGACAATGATCGAGGGAGTAAACAACGAAACGGCGATGGAAAAAAGAGAGAGAGAGAGAAAATACTTTGGACGGAGTGGTCGTACGAACAATGGTCGCCACAAATCAACGGGATTATGCCACTATTTCACGCATGGCCATGGCCGGCATCGCATGATAAATCAAGCTGTCGTTCGGCCACAATAAACAATAACATTTGGACGGCCGGCTGGTGCGACTCTTCTACACTTAACTCGGTCATTCGCTCTCGCACTCGAACAGAACCATCGCACGTGTTATTTCGTCGACCTCGAACTCTCTCTCTCTCTCTCTCTCTCTCTCTCTCTCGCTCTCGCTCTCGCTCTCTCTCGCTCTCTTTGCATCCCCCTTATGCCTCACAGTTTCTCTTTCCTTCTTCTTCATCTTCTTCTTTACTATTTTAATATATATACATATATACATACATCGGCTATTTCGTTTCTTCGACTTTTGCGTTCATCGATTCTTGGAAAATAAATTGAGTCGCAAGAGCATATAGAAGATTTCGTAAGAAATCGTTTCGCTTTTTCTTTATTTATAATATTTTTTTAAACGAAAAACGATTTCTGTGAGAAACGTTAGGGCGGCCCATTTTCTGACAAACGTTTTCCGATATAGATTTTTCCCTCGAACCAGGTAATTTCGTATGTCTTATTGCATTGCTAGTTCTGTTTATACGATCGAAGAATCATTCGAATTGAGACGATGTTCCGACTCGTATCGCTCGTAAAATCTACGCGTGCGGCTTTTCGACCTTTATATGCTCGCATGGGATTAGGGCTGCCCGCAAAGTACGTCGGCTTGTACGTGGATTGTATGCGTTATATCGATACATATACATTGATTAATGTGCAATGTATCACGGTAGATATGTTGGTACGTATTCGATAATATCACAAACATCCAAGAGGTACCCTGAGTATTTCTTCTAAGAAGAAACGAGCTTGAAAACGATTATATATACATACATACATACATACATACATACATATATATATATATATATATATATATATATATATACACATAACATGCATCATATCTTTTCTAATCTCGCTACGATATATCGATATATAGAACGATTGATATCATGAACGGAATCTTTTCATTACATAATATATATATATATATATATATATATATATATATATATATTAGATATATATATATATATATTATATATATATAAAAAAGTAGCACGTTATATGGTATGCGAATCAAGTCGAACGGTTTCGAACGAAATTTTTAGAGGATCGGCGTAAAAACGAGTCGGGTGGAATTTGTTTGTCGAAGTTATCCGAGGCATCGCGAAGAGAACCGGTCGCGTATATAAGCGATCGGACTCGAAGTGGTCCGGCTTAGGTATCTCGGACTTATACACCACACCGCCGACTAATTATAGCCTCCTATTTATTTTATTTACGCGTGTGCGCGCGGGCGTACTCAAGCTCTCGCGCATACGCACACTTAAAGTGCTGCAGCCATAAATCAAAATTCCATTTCAACGTTCTAACGAAGGATCAAATAAAACACTTTAATTGACGTTTTTACGGCGGCCGGCAGCCGAAGTCGAACTGCTGCCTACCCAGACTGACCCTGCCGCTGTTCCTACTGCCGTTCGCTGTTCTTGCCTTCCCTCCCTCCCTCCCTCTTTCACCCTCCTTCCCATCCGCCTCCTTCTCCCTACCTCTCTCCCCCCGCCACACCCTCCAATCTCGCCTCTTTGCCCTCTTTACCCTTTCTGCTAGCTCTTGGATATATACATACGTAAAGGTTAGAATAAAAAATATTCATGATGGAAAGATTTATTTGCGTTACTAAGATTCTTCGAATCATCTTTCTAATCAATTTCAAAGCGTTCGAGAATGATCTTCGTTGTCGTCGTTGCCATTGTCGTTGCCATTGTCGATGCACATACATAGTATCGTCGACGTAATAGCCGCTCGTTACTTACTAGTCGTCGATTCATTTAATCGGTCAAATCTTTATCTCGCATTTTTGCGCAGATTTTGGGGTGCATTCGTACGATATCGTTGCATACGCGATATTACCGAAGACCAATTTTCCATGCATAACAATTTTGTTAGTAAAGTACAACCGACGCATAACGCATGTTTAACGAACAATCTAATAAATAACGTAGCTGTCATACAGACCGGCACGTAATTTTATCGCGGTCTCATCCAAATGAAATTACGAAAAGGCAATAAAATGTACCCTTCCCTAAACGATAAAATCGCTTTTGAAATCTCCCGTAGATTTCAGACAACGAAAAAACAATTCCGCAAAATTACTGCAAGATTAGCTGCGACATTATGCCGATATATCCCCGCGAACGATCACGGACACACAGCGGCCAATTACGATCGGATCGCCGGATAGCATCTATGAAAACTGTCCATATCGATCGTCGAAAAGAAAGCGCGATCACACGTTTACCGAAGATTATCCGATATATTTGTATTCATGTCCCATAATCGATCGATTTTTCCTTTTTTTTTCTTTTTTATATCTTTTCTTTATTCTTTTATTTTTTTTTCTTTTTTTTTTTTTTCTTTTTTCTTTTCAACGGAGATTTATCGGAGATTTTGTTTTCTAAAAAAGAAATAATTAAAAGCCTGACGAATCTAATGAGAACAAAGGAGTACAATGAAAAAAGGTGAGCTGTGAATGGTAATTCGTGTTAACTTGGGAAAAATGAAAAAAAGAGAGAGAAAATGAAAAAGAGAGATAGAGATAAAGAAAGAGAGATAGATAAAGAGAGAGAGAGAGAGAGAGAGAGAGAGAGAGAGAATACCTTAGCGATTATATTTAAGGATCCGCCGCCGTGTGGCTTGCCGCTTGTGGCGATTATCAGTAATTTCATGCTTTTTCGGGTGAACCGGCGTAAATATAGAGCGAGAGAGTAACCCTCTTGGCCACTTTAATATCGGCCCAAGCCGATCAATAATAATAACGAAATATGCCGGGCTCTTGTCTCGACGGCGAACGGTATAAACAAGGTATTATAGTAATTTTGCGCCACGATTTCCTCCGACCGACTTTGCTGCGCCCTTCTGCCCGCGAAAGAGAGAAAAGAAAGGGAGCAAACCAAAGGGATCACTAGCGACGTTGCCAAACCCGTGCAATAATTTTTTTTCCCGAATGATCTTTCGGTTTGGATCGGTCAAAAAAATTAATTTCGTACATATATACATATATGCGTATTTGTATGTGTGTGTGTGTGTGTGTGTGAGAGTGTATAGAAGTCGATCGAAAGAGATTGCGATCCACTTTACCGTTCGCTCTTATTTATATTCGCAGACCAATCGATTTATCGAATTGTTATTTGAATTTTCTTTTTATATTGTTAATGCCTTTAACCCCACCGAAAAAGATAGGTACCCAATTTTAGAAAGACATTTGCGATAGTTTCGAAACCGTTTGATTCTTTCTATCATTTTTCTATGATATTTTAAAGATCCTTGTTACATAAATTAAATCGATCGCCGTTATTTTATCGAAATTTTTATCAGCGACCGTTCGAATCACGACAAAAAAAAAAAGAAAAAGAAGAATTTCGAACGTTGGCAAACGAGTCCAGTGACGTTCTTCGGATCCGCTGACCTGAACTTTTACGATTGGCGCCGGCAAGTGCACGTTTGATGGCTATCAAGAAGGTTGTAACTCGTAGGTCCTGTTCTTTTCTAAAGCAGGAAGGGCGGGAAAAGGACTCGCAGAGGGGGCGAGAAGAAGAATTATGAAACAAGAATAGGGAGTAGGCGTATCTCCTCTCCCCCAGGCCTCCTCCACCTCCCTACCCTTCTTCTGCCATCCACGTTTTTCGAGATAATGATACTTCATCCCCACTTCTCTAAATATAAACATACATCCTTCTTACTCTTTGCTCCTCGTCCTTGAAGGGGGCTTCCTTTTTTCTACCATCCAGGACCCTATTTTGATGCCTCGATTCTTGTTGCTCCGCGGTTTACGACGGTTCGCGTTACAACTGATTATTAGCCCTCTCTATCTCCCCCCACTACTCACCTTTTCTTCTTCTCTTTCTCTCTCTCTTCCTCTCTCTCTCTCTCTCTCTCTCTCTCTCTCTCTCTCTCTCTCTCTCTCTCTCTCTATCTCTATCTCTCTCTATCTCTCTGACTGTCTGTCTCTCTTACTTACTCGTTTCTTCTCTCCATTATTATACGTGGCCATATATGGCCATTATGCCCGGACCCCGATATACAACACAATCCGCCGTAATGCCGGCCATAAAATTAAATTAGGGTTATAACACGATTTTTCACAAAGGTACCGTGAACCGAAGCGCACATTTTCAAGCGCGCTCCACCTCTCAAGCGAGACTAGTCCTCGTGCCTCTCTTCTTTATCTACTACCTGCCTACCGATAATACCTGCCGGATCTATCGCTATCGTTACATCAGCTCTCACCGGCCAGAAATGTCACGTTCAACTCGACGTTTTGAATTATCAATCGGTGTCGAGGACGCGACATTCTTACGGAAACTGTAAACATCATCGGGATTAAAATTCATTTGCCTCGTACAATTCGTTCGATATACGTACATTATAAAAATTCGTTTATAAAATCAATTGAAATATCGATAGAACGAAATTTGCATTTGTTACGATTTTTATGGATCATTTCTTTTTCCGTCGACTCTTATGTCACCGACTTTCTCTTTTTATTACTTTTTTTTGTCTTTCTTTCTTTCTATTTCCTTTTTGTTTTTTGTTTTTTCTTTTCGTTCTCCTATTTCCAAAAGAAAATAAGTACCTAGAGGTCAGCATTCAGGCCAAACGAGATACGCACTGCGGAATGCAGTAGCAATAATATATGAAGAGACGTAAACGGAGCAAATGCTACAGATTCCGATCATTGAATTACACGAAGCTTAGTATTTTTCGTAAGATAGAAAAAGATGCCGCGCATCTCTAAGACTTTTTGGTGGATCGCCAAACTTCGTATCAATTTATTATCATAATATATTTCATTGTACCCGTCTCTTTTTTCAATCTCTTTTTTTTTTAATTTTTAATTTTTTGTTTTTTTTTCTGTTTCCCTTGATTGGACGTTGCCGTTAATTGATAACAAAAAATATAATAGATTATTATATCGATATGATGTCTATACATCGATCATCAGCGTGAACATACTTTGTTCCTCTTCCTCCCCCTCTCCTTCATGCCTCTCCTACTCCTACTCCACCACCCTTCGCATCCCAACCGTTCAGGACAATCCTCGGCGAATGATCGTTCGCGATATAAATCATGCCTACCTTTCGAAGCTAATAGCACCGATCGAATGAAAGCGATTTGCAAATAGATTTGGATTGTACTATCTACGAATAAAAATATAACGAAAAGCGTGGCAACAAAGCCGTTAACGCGCTTTAAAAAACATTCGTCATTGTATCTCCGTTCAACCCCTACCCGTTCAACCCCCTTGTCCACCCCTTCAGTCAACACAGCGACACGGGATCGTTCGAACTTTCATAATGGCATGAGACGCGAGTATTGGCGGAAAGAGAGAGAGAGAGAGAGAGAGAGGAGGTGAATGTGGAGGAGAATATTTTTTTTATAATCGTATATTTTCGAACGTTTCCAAAAATACACGGATATTGGTGGCGCCCGTTTTTATTGTCGCAGCTCCGCGCTCGCCATCCGTCAATTTAAAATAAGCATCTCCCGATTTTGGTCTATTTAAATCCAAAGAGTAAACGTATCCAGACTGTCTGAATCGTTAAGAAATATCTATTTAGCGTCTGTCCCCGTTCATGGCGAGCGATGCACAATCGATAGTGATCGACACCATTTAAATGTATATAGATAGGTATGCACATGTAGATATATCTATACTTTGCGATTTACATAAATATACAGAGAGCTTTGGTTGGTTGGTCTCGCGCATTAAGGTCAACCGTCGAAAATAATCCATTTAATAGACGACGGTAAATCGCCAAAGACGATTGAATTCAAGGGACGTCTGGTCAATCTTTTTTTGCTTTTATTTTTATTTTTCTTTCCTTCTTCTTCTTTTCATTCTTTTTTATTTATTTTTTTTCCTTTTTTTCTTTAACAAGCCACATATTCTCAGAGAGAATTCTTTTCCTTTAACAGTTCTCTAAACACGGTAATAGACACTATTGTCCCGATTAATAAAGGGACAAAATGCGAGGCGGAAGGCATTTAGTTGCACAAACAAAAAATATCGCATCAACGCGTCTTAGCAAGAAGAAACCCTAAGAAAGAGAGTATACGTTTGAAATGGTGAGAAAGAGAGAGAGAGAGAGAGAGAGAGAGAGAGAGAGAGAGAGAGAGAAAGAGATATAAAGAGAGAGGAGGGGGGAGGAAGAGAGAGAGAGAGAAAGAAAGAGACAGTAAAGGAGGGTGAGAAGAGAATAAGGAGGAAAAAGGGAGAGAGATCGAAGTTTCGCGAAGGAGAAGGCCGCGAAGAGAATTCGAGAGGCCACAAATCACAGAACCGGTGGAACGGGAGAACGATGGAAGGGGTGGGATAGTTGGAAGGTGGTGGAGTGCCGGGAGAACTCGGTGCCGGCGATAACAGGGGGAGGGAGGAATGAAAGAGAGAGAGAGAGAAAGAGAGAGAGAGAGAAAGAGAGAAAAAGAGAGAGAAGGGGAAAGGGGAGGAGAGGGGCAAGTGGCAGCCTGCAGACGCGGGGCGCGACATGCTTTATGACGTCTGTTCATCACATCGCCCCAGTCTCATAAATTAGAAATCACCCCTTAGATAGCTGGCACCCATCTACGATGGCCTCAGTGCTGGGGCGGTATCGTGGGAGGCAGGAATCGCCTCCGCCTCGTCCGATGCGCGAAGAACCCGAAGAGGAAGAGAGAGAAAGAAAGAGATAGAGTGAAAAGAGAAAGAGAAAGAGAGAGAGAGAGAGAGGAAGGAACGACGGCTATAATTTTCACCGTATGTCACAGCTATGAAGAGAAAAAAAAAGAATATATATATATATATATATATATATATATATATATATATATATATATATAACGGCGATGGAAGATCACAAGTTCAAGCTATATCGGTTTGCTCTTATGCTCTTCGATATCTCATAGTTCTACGATAACTTTTCCTACTATATAAGAGCATACTACTTTGTTAAATCAAAATTAATCGTTTAATTAAATCTATAATAGCTTCCGATAAGTCATTCATTTTGTATAGATACTCCTCGAAAGAGGATTCAAAACTTGCTTCTCTCTCTCTCTCTCTCTCTCTCTCTCTCTCTCTCTCTCTCTCTCTCTCTATCTCTCGCTTTCTCTCTCGTATACGTATATGTTTGAAAACATTCTTTCTGTTCGTTTTAATAAGAACATAAAACGACATATTTGCCGACACTCGTAACCTTGTCGTATTATTTTATTTTCGACAAGTCTTCAAGCGATAAGCGACGTCGATAGATTACAGGAGTATCAACTCGCGAGTGACATATCGACGATTATCGAACGGTCTGTCGTCATGGTCTTCGCCAAGTGGACGAGGGGTAATGCGGGAAGGTTAACGGTGGTAGACGGTATAGACGACGTCGATTGAATCGGTGTAATGAGCTGACTGATTGGCGGTGTCTGGAGGCGTCATCGTTACACGTCTTCAAACACACTCACGCCGCAACGAAAACGTACACAAGTAAAACCTCCATCACTGTCAATCCTGAAAGGTCGGTGATCCAACAACCGTGCCTTCCCTCTTCCGCCCTCAACGCCACCCACTTTATCGGGCCTCCTTTCTGCCAAAAAGAACGACAAGTGTGCCGAGCTGTCAACGTGCCAAATATGTTCTGCTCTCTTCCTTTCATCCTCCTTCTCTTTTACGACTTCTTCTTGTTCTCTCTCTCTCTCTCTCTCTCTTCTTTCTTTCTCTTTTTCTATTTCTCTCCCACCTTTCTTCCTTTTCTATGTCTTTCTATTTTTCTGAGTTCTACGGTTAGTCTCAAAAGGCCTCGATGACTTAAAAAGAATTTTCAAACATTCTGATGAGTCATCTAAACATCGACATCAAAGGACTCAAGAAGTTTAATGTTTCGATAAATTTCCTAGATAGTTAAACGATGGACAAAGGCGAATCCAAAATATCGAAAGAATGGAATCCTCTTTCTCTCTCTTTCTCTCTCTCTTTTTCTCTCTCTCTCTGTCTCTTTGTCCTCATTCCTCATACAGTCTAAGCGAATTCGTAAGTATACGAAAGTATTACATTCGCTGTAGTATTACATCCGGAAGTCGAAGTAACGAACCAGTAAATGCATCGGTGGATCTCCACAGACTGCATTATACTTTTCAGCGGCAGCGATCAGGCGACTCCTCCACTGTCGGCGAAAGTTTAATTGGCTCTCGAATCCTAGCGATTAATTAATCTTTAATTGACTCTCGACTACTAATGATTCATTATCAAGGGTTTTTGTCTTTGCACAGAGTGCGACCGTTCATTGAGAGGAAAGAAAGAAGAAGCGAAGGGATGGAAGGGAGAAGTCGGGAGGGATAGAGGAAGGGGGAGGAAGGGAGAGATCGATCTTCTCAACCTTTTTTGTTTCGTTTCTACCTGTCCTTCCAAAATGTTTTCATTGCGGGTACGACATCGTCGTCTTTCACGTCATCGCATAATTCGTTATAACTCCGTACTCTATAATCTCCCTCGAGAACGCTAAAAAAAAAAAAGTAAGAAAAAGTCACCTAACGAAACGGAAACATTTTGTGCTTTAGGTAAAAGAAGCAATACGAAAAAAAATCAGACGTATTGATCGGCGATCGCAGTGTATCGCAGGATACGTATCGAAGGACGGGAGACAAAAAAAGGATTGGATCCTCGACAAAAAAAAAAAAGAAAAAAAAGAAAAAGAAAAGAAAAGAAAAGATACAAAATAAGAAAAAGAAAAAAGAAAAAAGTGAAGGAATAAAAAGACAAGGGAAAAATAATAATGGAAAGAGAAAAAGAATATGAAAAGTCCTTATCTAGGTAATAAATGCTGTGGAATTCCACGGTAGGTTCGACTCCCCGATCCGATCGAGTTGTCGATCCCCTTCTCATAGAGTTCTCGAACGAAGCGGAGGACAAGGTTTCCTCGCAACTAGAACGGCGTTAGGTTCGATCAGCAAGAATACCGCTGAAAAGCACGCGCTCGAGATACGCAGTAGCCGTCACGGTGGCAGTAGTGGTAAAAGTGGCACTGTGATAGTAGAGGTAATGGTGGTGGTGGCGGTGGTAGTGGTGGCATACTCTGGCACCTAGAGAGAAGAACGAGAGCGAAAGAGGAAGAGAAAGAGAGGGAGAGAAAACGAGGGTAAGGGAGAAGGAGAGAAAGAGAGAGAGAGAGAGAGAGAGAGAGAGAGAAAGAGAGAGAAAGATAAAAGCAAGAGCGACGTGACGTCGACGACGCGGTGCGGCGCGCGCGGAAGAAGGGTGTACGAGAGCGTGGATTCGACGTCGAGGCGAGGCTGTCCATCTCGTGGCACGTCGCGGTAGAATAGAGTCGTGGAGGAGGACGACGGGGGTGGCGGCGGCCGGGGGAGGAGGTGGTAAAACGGGGCCGCGGGTAGGGTGGTGGAGGAGGTGGGGTAGCTGTCGCTCGCCCGGGCAGCAGACGTCTTCTGACCCGGCCGGTGGCTCAACTCGACTCAACTAGACTCCGCTGGCAGGAGGCAGCAGTCGGAGGAAGGAAGAGAAGGGTACGCTCTAGAGTGAGAGTGAGAGAGAGAGAGAGATAGAGAGAAAGAGAGGAAACGATAGTCGACTCGAAGGAGCAACCGAGAGAGAAAGAGAAAGAGAGAGGGAGAGAGAGAGAAAAACCGAGAAGGAGGAGGGTGGTGTAGGTGCATTGCTTTTCACAGGAGAAGGTGGAGGAAGTTGGGGTCGTAAGGGTGGCAGGCGTATCGATCCGGACGGAGCTTGGCTGACGGCTGACGAGGCCGTCACGCGAGACGAGTCGAGTCGAGACGAGACGGACGGACGGAGAAGCTCACCACCACTACTACTACTACTACTACTACTACTACTATCATCGCTATTACTACCACACGCTCGTAGTTATCGCCATCGCCACCACCACCACTAGTATCAGCAATACTACACTCACATTCCTACTACTTGCTTTTGCTGATACTACTACTACTCCTACTCTTACTCCTACTATTACTACCACTACTACTTCTATTACTGTCACCACTACCACTAAGAAAGCTTGTAGTAACGCCGGCACAGTTACGACAACGACCACCAGCACCACCCCACGAACTACTAACTTCCATCCTCCTTCTCCGGGGAGAAGCGTGGATGGACAGGCGGGTGGCGGGAGGGTAGAGGGTGCTCGAGAGATACTGCTTACTTCCCCTTCGGGTACCTCCGTTCTACGAAACAGTACCTAGATTGTACGTGCACGGCCGAATAGCCTGGCCACTCTAGCGCGATACCGCGTGTAGTATAACCGTAGAATACCCGCGCATCTACGGAACAACGTAAGCATGTGCGCACGAGTCTATGTACACATTCAGTATTTTACGTTAGCAGAGTATCGCTCCTTCTCGGAGGATGTTACGAATGCGTGTGCGTTTACGGCTTTTGGCTCCGTCTTCTTTTTCGCTAGAACAGTTTCGAGAAAGGAGGGAGGATTCGTTGGATTTTTCCTTGCTACTCTGAATTACCATTGAAAATTGTTGCTCTCTTTCTCTCTCTTTTTTTTTCTCGCTCTTTCTCTCTCTCTCTCTCTCTCCCTCTATTTCTCTCTTTCTCTTTCTCTCCTTTTTACTCGTTGCTTTATTTTCAACTTTTGACATTAGAGTCGTGAAAATCGTATACAGCGGTAAGTAACTCTTATCCGCTGTACCCGCCGGCGTAATTTCAACATGAGTGAGAATTTTCTTTCGTGTCGAGATCGTAATTACCAAATACAAACAAGTACCCACATGTTCTATATACATATACAGATATATGTTCTGTATATATATATATATATATATATATATATATATATATATATATATATTGTAGGTACAGTTCTCGCGATGACTGATTAACGACTTACAGATATATGGAAGCAGTAAGAAAAAATCGAGATCGCTATGGTTAGACTTATGTCGAGTACCGACTTACGTCAGAATATGAAAGGTCCGTTCTACCGGCAAATCGATAGATCACTGCTACGTACTAACACGTTAGGTATATGTAGATACGTCATGCGAAAATAATGCGTGCGTATCGCTCACTATTCTCTGCTAACTCGAAACTCGGCCCAATATTTTTACTCATTCTAACGTAATCGTTTATGGCACCGCAAAGGATAAAATAAAAATTGGCGATATCACGTAAATTACGAACTAACGGATTGATTCAATCTTTTACAAGGGGGAGGAAAAAAGGAGAGAGAAAAAAAAAGAAAAAAGAAAAGAAATAGTCAATTTTCGAGGGACGATACTGTTACGAATATATAATAGTTAGACACGTATGTTGGAACGATCACGCGTTATTCTAATTTATCGTTGATAAAATAATAATAAAAATGTAAAAAATAATAAATCCGAAAAAAATCCGATAAATAATAAAATACGATCGACTCGACACACTCTTAACGTACATAACTTTCATCGAAATTCATACTTTATATCACTTTACAAATAAATTATATTTATTGTCATCCCCATCCTTATTTTCTTTTTCTATTCCTCTTCCCCTTTTTCAAAGTTAGTCGAAGAAGATGGATATTATTTTTTTTCAAATCGTTAAAAAGAAAGGATAGAAATATGTGAAATATACATATATATATATATATATATATATATATATATATATATATATGGAATAATCGATT
>NC_060978.1:314586-347086 GCF_910589235.1 Vespa crabro | reverse complement strand
CGATATTCGATTGTAATTGCTTCGTGTATAAACTAATACACAAATATATACATACATAAATACATACATATATACATACATACATGCATACATACATATATATATATATACATATATATATATATATATATATATATATATATATATATATATATAATAAGCATGCATATAAATAAATACGTATATAAGAAGGTTGGTACGTCAAACAATTGTAATAACGTTAAATACATCGAAACTAAATTCTAACGGTGAAAGCGATACCTATCCACCGATAGGATAATAGCGAGTTTCTGCCCGAGAAATAACCAAGTAAAAATGTTCACCGAGCTCTCCTCCTTGGAGTGCTTCGAAACGATCCAACCTCGGATAATCGTTCGTTCCTTGGCTCGTCACGAAAACTTCTGCGAGCGAAGGTCGCGCCCCTTTTTCATCGCGTTGAAGGATTTATGACGGCAAGAAGAAGGCAGTTCTCGGGGTTCTAAAAATGCGCACGGCATTGTTTGAGGTGAAAGTTTTGCGCAATGGGCGTCTCGCTCGCCATGGGTCGTCGTTCCTCCTTCTCTAAGCCTCTTCTAAAGGGGACAGGGGATACGGGGGGAGGGGGTTAACCGCGGCTTCGATCGCAGCGGCTCTTCCTGTAGGAGAAAATTTCTCCTACGACCCGATGCCAGGTACACTTACCTATATATGTCCCCTCCTCTCCTCTCCTCTCCTCTCCACTGCTCTTTCTCTCTCTCTCTCTATCTCTATCTATCTATCTATCTCTGTCTCTATCTCTCTAATATATCTATCTCTTTCTATCTCATATCTTTTCTTCCTCTTCGTCTCCCTTTAACGCGTCCATATTTACGGGAAACGTCGTTGCCTGGAAGATCGCCATAAAACTTTAACGGCACGTTTCGCAGGTACTCGCTTCTTCCTCGTCCCAGGTAAACGCAACGGAAAAATCAAGTTCTCTTTTCCTATCGTGAAACTGGAGCTATATGCGTGTGTCCCAGGAACATGGTCGTTCGTTTCGTCATCACCGAGGAATTTTGTTTTTCATTTCTTTTCTTTCTTTCTCTCTCTCTCTCTTTCTCTCTCTCTCTCCCCCTTCTTTTTTCTCTTCCTTCTCTTCTTCTTCTTCTTCCTTTTTTTTTTTCGTCACACGAAGATATTATGATGCGCGTGCACAAATCACACGTTAAAATATATACTCCGTAACGCGTCGAATAAAAATAGATTCGTATCTTAACGAATTTATGTCTTTCGGGCCGCGTATCGTTCAGGTTTCGAAATCTTTCTATATCCGTCGTCCGTGTTTGACTACGAAAATTACGTGAATTCTTTCGCTTATCCTTTTCTCCCTTATCCCCTCTCACTTCCCTCGATTTCTCTTTTTCGCCCTATAACCACGATCGTTCCCCTATTAACGTATAACAATAATAATTGGCCAAGATCGATATTAAGATTTACTTGGTGAAAAATATTTTACGGATTATTTATACGCAATCGATAATAGACCGACTACACGTTTAAAGCAAGTTTGATAGACTCGCTAATGTGACTCTTAACGATTAGATAAATTTGAATGGACATCGTTAAATTTTTATTTCCGCATATCTATCTGCGAAAAGATGGTAATTTAATGGCTTCTTAAACTGTATCGTTTAATTTACAAAAATAAGACATTTCCTTATACAAAGGTTCAATGTTTCGCTAGATTATTTATAAAATTGATTTGAAACTTGGCCACGTGAATACGGCAACAAAGTAAGTACGTTGATAAGTTTTACTGCTACATAAATAATAAACTTATATAACGATATTAACAGTAATTGTTAAATTAATAAGAACTAAATGTACTTGACATAAAAGATAAATAAATACGTAATCGTATATAACGTTAAAACGTTACATAAAAATTCTTTCTCGGATTGAATGAAAATTTTATGATTGAAGCAAGAAGAAAATCAGTGAGAATATCGTATACAGGTTCATATCCAGTTGATGAAATTTGTCGCGTAACAACGATTTGAATGACGACGACAATGACGAGACGAGGACGAAGACGATGAAAAAGATCAAAGACGAGAATGGGAATTTTGTTGAAAACTCGACGGCTCCTCATAAAAAGTTCACGATCGAAACGTTAAATGTGACCGTTCGGTGGCCGTTTTTAGATCTCTCAAATTTAATTACCGTCGATGCAGAATACTTTTTTTCTTTTTTCTTCTTTCTTTTTTTTTTCGTTTTCTTTTTTTTTGGCACGAACGAGACCGGCCTCGTATCCGAA
This sequence comes from Vespa crabro, assembly GCF_910589235.1. NCBI lineage: Eukaryota > Metazoa > Arthropoda > Insecta > Hymenoptera > Vespidae > Vespa > Vespa crabro. The sequence continues at coordinate 344,811 of NC_060978.1, read as the reverse complement.
AATCGATTTGTCCTATCTTAGAACGACCAGACGATAATTTAAATATAATTGAAAATTCGCGTCGTCCCAATAGTCCCGTTATTCGACGTTTCTAGATAGATAAATAGATAAATATACATATATAGTAAGCAAAAGATGTAAAATCTTTAAGAGCGTCGACCATCATCGTTATTTCCGTTTGGTTATCAACGCTTTTGTTCCTCTTGTGTCGGCCGAATTCAATGGTATAAATCTAAAATTCTTTTTGCTTTAACTAATTATATCTAGTACACTTTCTCTCTCTCTCTCATTCTCTCTCTTTCTACCTCATCAACAATCCTTTCGTCGCTTCAAGAACGTCCGCGGATTCTCTTTACTTCGCGTTGAGTCCGAAAATATCCGCGGGCAGCTACGAGACCGTCGTACTTAAGTATGTTAGTTTCGAGCCGAGCCGAGTCGAGTCGAGCCAAGCCAAGCCGAGTCTCGAGTTTGAACGACCGGAGGTGCGCCTGCGCCTTCTATACCGACTCCTACGTCGTACTTTATGAATGAAGTCAACGCGTCGCAAGCCGCGAAAAGACGAATCCAGGACTCTTCTTCTAACATCAGTACTCTCCGCAAAACCAACTCTCGATTTTCTCGATTTAACTCTCTTTATCTCTCTCTCTTTCTCTCTTTCACTCTTCCTTTTCTAGCGTTGAGAAAATAATCGTCCGCATGGCGTTGAATTAAATATCGTTGTCGTTATAAATTTGTCGTAGGAAGGGATAACGGTGACGTATGTATTTTCTTTTTCTTTTTTTTTATCTTAAAATATTTTTCAAAATTAAACGAAACGGATTAACTTTACGTAATTTGACGAAAAACTGAGAGAAAGAGAAAAAGAGAGAGGGAGAGACAGAGAGAGAGAGAGAGAGAGTGTATGTATACATCTACTCTTACGTACAGGTCGATTATAAATTAAAGATCGATTGAATACCTCATTTATTAAAAGTATTAGAAAAAAAATATATATATTAAGAAAGGTTTCATGATTTCGTGAGTAAAATATTTTATGAGTGTCAAATAAATAACCGATTTCCGGTTAAACCGGAAATTTTATAATGTTTAATTTTTCTTATGGAAGAATCAGTATTGTTTAACTAATTAAATACTTCAATTGATTGGCTTAAAAAAATTATTAAACAATTATAGGCCTGAAGTTAATAATTATCGAGATAACAGCGTAAACTTTCAAATGTAAACGATTTTAAAATGTAAAAAAATTTTTTAAAATAAAAAAACGATCTTACGATCAATTTAGTACTAAATTCATTAATGATGCTACTATGTAATTAATAAAAGAAAAATATTGCAATTAATTTATAATAATAAAACTAATAATAATTTATTTAATTCGATGAATGTTCAAAGTTTTGATTATTTTCTTGTGTTTACAATCAACATCTTCTAATCATACTTGTTCGTATATTCTGTAACATTTTAAATTTTATTTCATTAAAGACATTTATAACTTCCGCTTATAATTCTTATAAATTTTAACTTTATTAAGGTTAGTTAAATTAGTCATTAAGTAATTTACTCTTACGAGACCTATACTCGTATAACAACTTTTTTTTTGTATATAGTTCATCAATTTTAATATATAATTAATATAAAAAAAAAGAAAAAAAAAAAAGAAAAAAACAAGACGTCGCATAAGAAAAAATAAAAATCGGCTGTTTTTTAATTCATACGGAAGTCGATTGTTTTCCATTTCATACTCTTAAAATATTTTACACATTATTCGACTGACCTTTCATTTCTAATCACAACCTATATATATATATATATTAAATTTATGAATTACTATATATATATATATATACGTGTATTATAAATACCTATAGACACAAACACACACATCCATACGTTTTTCACGAGAATTAATTTTTAATTTTTATTGAAAAAAATGACGTCTGAAAATTTGCATGAAAAAAGTAAATCGTCGACGTACAAAGCTAATATATTTATGATCTTATCTTTTCTTCTTTTATCTATTGTGATAATAAAATTTATATAATAGTTAATATTATCCATAAAAGATATAAAATTTTTATTTATTCGATGAGTCAGAATAGATTACTCCCTTATCAGAGATTTTTCTTGAATTCTTAAGCCCGGTGTAAGTATAACCGTTTAAACCATTTTAAGATGACGTTGTATGAAGATGCACCTACGCTGCACCTGTTGCGTAGGATTCGAATTTTGCGGTGGATGCCGTAAATCCGTCTCCAAGCACGCGATTAATGCACCTTTCGCAAGCATACCTATGTATGACGTGTTTTATTAGTGGCATGTAGTGACGTCGATCGTGCCATGTTCACAATTTTTCACCAAATTCCAGCCCCCTCCCTCCCCCCTTTGGCCCCGCTCCCTCACTCGACGACACCTATGTACACGAGGAAATAAAACGCGTTTTTAACGCGTGATAATCGATCGTTCAATATTTGTAAACGTCCTTCGACGTTCTAGATATTCTGATAAATAAGACCAAAGGTCATTACTCGATTTCATTGACATCTATTAAATATTTATTAACGATTAAGATTAAAAAAAAAGATAACAATTAATTATATCTAAAATTTTATATATTTTCACTTGTTCTCCTATATATATATATATATATATATGTGTGTGTGTGTGTGTGTGTGTGTGTATGTATATATATACACCAACAAAGATAATATAGTCGATTTACTACTACTATGTCGTTACAGCTTAATAAATCTCTATTTTGGTTAAATTTTTTACTTTGATCTAAAAAAATTCCCCTTCTTTAGTCATTCAACAGCCTCTTTTTTATTTTCCTTTTTTTTCTATTTTATCGAATATTTAATCGTAGTAATGAATCGTGTAATAAAACATTCGACAAGACTTAATCTAATAAAACGGTCCTTTCTCATCAATTTGTGAGTTTTTCTTTTCCCTTTAAATTAAATAAAAATCATTTCCTAATTTTTCCTTCATTCCGATGCCTATCTACAGCTAGATACTATAAATAACTATAAAAATCCAATGATTTCAATTCAATTAGTATCTAAGCATCAAGAATATTATACACGACTAATAAAACTTGTACTTTCCTTTTCTCTTGAGTTTCCTTTTCTTTTTCTTTTTTTTCTTTTCTTTTCTTTTATTATTCTTTTTCCAAGGTTTTATTTGAATCTACGACGATAAGAACGAATCCTCGCTGATAAAAGTAAGTACATAAGTACTTACACATAGATGAATATGTATCTAAGTACTTATGTATGTATATACATACATTAGCCTTTCATAAAGTGTGTTACCGATGACTATAGAGAGACAAAGATGAAGAGAATCGATCGAAGGAAATTGGTGATAGTTCGTCGTTAAAATATTGCTAATTAGTTCTCTTCGAAGCAGTTTGAAACGGCCGTGCACCGATACCTACCTACCTACCTACCTACCTACCTACCTATCTACCTACCTACCTACCTACCTACCTACCTACCTACCTACCTAAGTACTTACTTGAGAGATCGATCCGAACGAATCGATGTTTTGCGAGATCCTTTCGAGAAGGGAACATCATAAATCGAAGCGGAGAAATTAACCACGGTCGGCTTGCACTTCGCTTTTATCCGCAGGCCCCAGGCCATATTTTGTTATTTTCTTAAGCCTCGCAAACCACACGTCTACTTTCGCTGATGGCTTTATCCTTTTCACACGGATAGAAACTTTCTGTATCACCAGTTAGTTATATTATAACATTAATTTAAATGGTTTCAATATTTCTAAGTTTTTCGAGAAAAGTCGAAACGAAAGCGAATAATACCAAACGATACATCTTTACTCGCTTCGTGTCATCGTAATATCCGCCGTGATATATTAGTTTTCACTTTTGCGATTATATACTTTAACCTTCCTCATATTGAATTCTCAATTTGACGTTTCAAATAAAATTTCCGTAAATATCGTAAATCATAGAGAAACATGTCACTTCTTTTTTTAGACTGAACAAATTTCTTTGAAACGTTGATTGGGTACAGAACGATTAGTATTGATTGGGTATAGAACGACTGTATGAAATATGTAAGGGGATTTCAAAAAAAAAAAAAAAAAAAAAAAAAAATAAAGAAAACAGTTTTGTTGGAGCAACAATAGAAAAAAATATCTAACAAAGAATACAAAAATATATAAAAAAAATACAGTGTATTTTTTATATATAGTTGAAATATATACAGTTTGAAGATCGGCTTGTCTTATATATGCAATCTGTACATTAAAATCCATTAATTTTTAATATTTAAAGTCACAGTTAAAATAATAAGTTCTAAGACATAATGACGTAACGACGTAAATGATAATTATAATACTTTTTTATTAACTTTTTGTATTAACTTGATCCAAAATTAATCGTATTTTGATAATATTTACAAAATGTACATGAAATAAACGAGCTTACAAATTTTATACTATTTTATACTATTTATAAGATTTCTATACTTATATATATATATATATATATATATATATATATATATATATAAAAGAAAAAATCAGAATATTTTGCATAAAGTTTACAAAAAACAATTTATTCGATTTAAAAAAGATCCAAATATTTTTATGACACATTGTAAATAAATAAATAAGTAAATACCTATGTAGGTTTTACCTCCTGACAAAGAATCTCGTTTATAACTATGACTTTTAAATTTATGTACTGTACCTATATATTTCTGTTATGAGAACATAAAGATCATCTAAGAAATCATCGATGCATCGTCCTTGGCCCACATATCATTTTACTTTTGGATTTATAGCATTCGTATATGAGATTTGTTCCACTTCAAATGCATCAAAATCCGAATCGGAAATTCACCATTTTCTTTCTTTTGATTACCATATCATATTCTATATCCTGCACGTAAGTACATACGCCTTATATTTTCATCACTCGATATATACATGCATATGGTGAATTTGCTTCGTAAATTCGAGTGGATTAATAAAAAAAAATTTCACATTCTTTATTCCCTTTACTCACTCTCTCTCTATCTCTCTATCTCTCTCTCTCTCTCTCTCTCTCTCTCTCTGTTTTTTTTATGTAAAAAAAAAAAGACAAAACAAAACAAAAAGTAAAAGAATAGAGACTACCAACGACGTATTTATGAAACAAACGAAAATTCGTCTGAAACAAAAGAAAGAAAAAGAAAAAAAAAGAAAAAAGAAAAGATAGAACTATAAACGCAATAAGAAGAACAGGAAATATTTTCCTTATCCGAGCATCTTGCGATCGCTTTCAAGATGGCGTCTGTACGGCCTTTACCAATCTATTCGCATTAGTTTCGCGCATTTCTTAAAGCGTTAAAAAAGAAATGACAATGTGATGAGTATACTGTACGAATTTATGTTCACTGCGAAGAGAATCACAAGCGTGCGCATATTAGAGAAACAGAGAAAGAAAGAGACAGAGACAAAGAGAGCGAGAGGGAGAGCAAGAGAGAGAGAGAAAGAGAAAGAGAAAGAGAAAGAGAGACAGATAGACAAGCAAAGATTTATAGGTGCTTGGTCAAGTTTTGGTAGGGCAAGTTGAGTGAATTGTAAATATTTCCGGCAGAGAACTTCACCAAGATGGCGTCCTCCGTTGGGGGCGAGTTTGTTTACGCCTCATGGCTTCCCACGTGGGAAAAGCAGCATGGCGCGCGTTACGGCCTTCGGATCCTCTTCTTCCCCTGTTCTTCTTTCCGACGCTTGTCACCCTTCGACCAACTCGTCAAATTTCAACTCAACTCGAGCAAAAGTCGAATCATTATCCAGGCCGATATCAAATATCGATTCTCGTATTAGAAGATCAAACATTGAACGTTTGAAAATTATTTTTCCGTATGTATATATATATATATATATATATATATATATATATATATATACGTACATACATACATACAGTATGTATGAACAGAGAGAGAGATATATAAAACTTAGAAAATGTACGCACGTAAACGTGACTTTATATAAAAGTCTTTCGTTCGTTTGAGGTAGGTTGTAAATGTTCCGCAGAGGGAAAGAGAGAGAGAGAGAAAGAGAGAGAGAGAGAGAGAGAGAGAGAAAGAGAGATATAGACAGAAAAAGAGACACGTCATAAGAAGAGAAAGAGGAGGGGATAGAGAGAGAAAAGGGAAAGGGGAAACGAATGCGTGAGCGACGGATGATAATTCGACGGTTTTTTCTCTTTTTTTTTTTTTTTTAAACATTTACGTAATTAACCTCTTCGGCCACAGTTTGTCCTCCGTAAAGGACATTGACTTTCTAATTTGTACTTCTTCGTTGTCTAACAATCTAACAGGAGAGACATTGTAATACGTAAATAAGTATTTACGTACTTACTTACAAGGCTCACGTGTAGGCGCAATGGTATTAACGATCATATACATATATAAATATTAAAGTATGTTGATCTCAAGTTTTGATCTATAGACGAGAAAACCATTTATGCATCAAGAAAAAATGATATAGACGACGATATGTATATATGTATATACATATATTTTATATATATATATATATATATATATATATATATACATATTTCAAGTTTAGGTTATGTTCGAAAATTGATTTTTAAAAATCGTTGTTAGGTAATCATTTATGTACGTATATATGTATATATATGTAAAGTGATATGTATTTTGGATTCGCGCGTTCTTAGAAAACAATTTACAAACGAAATCGTGCATTAACTCGGCCAAAAGTAATATAAAACAAAAGGACTTATAAATGTTCGCGGAAAGTCAGTGTTTCTGTTAGTAACCTTTAACACAACGTTTCAAAGAACTTTCAAGAAAAAAACGATGTTGATAGGATCGACGACGCTATGAACGAACGAACGAACGAACCAGCACGAGCTTAACCGATTACACGCAAAATAATAGCACGTGGCTTGCCGACGCTACGCGCTGCTTTACGGCGCACTTTCGCATGGTCAAAGGAAGAAACGACAAACGTTGCTGATACATAACGTAGACGGTTCTATCTTTTTCAAAAGAAAGAAAATTAGAAAAAAATAAAAAAAGAAGAGAGGGACAAAAGTAACGACGGGACTATTGGGAGGTAGGAAGGAAGAGAAAAAATCTCTTAGGATAATTCGTTCGATCGACATTTTTCGTGTAACAAGTCAAACCAAATGAAAACCTTTAACGAAATTTCGAACGAACGTACACATACACACACACACACACACACACACACACACACACACACACACACACACACACACACACACATACACAGAGATGGACTGGAAAGAGGGTTGATAAGAGAGAGGGGGGAGAGGAGGAATTTAAATTAGGCTCGTAAGAATTCGTTCACAGAAAGATATACAAAGAAGAAAAAAGAGAGATGAAAAAGGCAAGGGGACATTTTTTTCGTTTTTGTTTGTTTTTGTTTTTCATAAACTTACATTTCATTCGTTGCGGTGCGTGCTGTTTCCTTCGGGGCATCTGCGTCCTTCGAAGTTGCTCGATTATCCCTGTGGACTCCAGCTCTTCTCTCCTTAACCTCCGACGATTTGGTCCCGAAAAAAAGAACGCTACGCCCGTACAACGAGAAAAATCGTGGCAAACGAACTAACGCGGGAAACCAGAGGCGATAGTCTTCCACTTTTTCTTTCTTTCTTTTTCTTTCTCTCTCTTTCTCTCTCTCTTTCTCTCTCTTTCTCTCTATCTATCTTTCTCTCTCTCTCTCTATCTATATATATATATATATATATATATATATCTATCTATCTATCTATCTATCTATCTATCTATTTCTATCTCTCGATCCTTCCCGCGCACACTACAGTTCACCCAGGGCACACAGCACGTGTCCGACGACCACTACCTCATAGTTGTCGACGGAGATTCGATTTTCATCATCGATTTCTTCGTAGAATTTGTCGTCTTCCTCCCTATCATCGTCATCCTCCACCACGCGTTGTTCATCGTTAGCTATTGTGGCGACACCATACGACGACTTATTATTATTTCGCTTATCGGTGATATAAAACGACAAAACACTTTGCACTTTTTCCACTCTTTTTCTTCTTCTTTTTCTTCTTTTATTTATCTCTTCTTTTTATTTCGTATTACCGGCACGTTTTGCGTTCCCGCGCAATAATATTATACATATATATGTATGTATATACGTGTATACGTATATGTATTACGTACTATCGTTTACATTACTGTCGTCCGACAATAATAGTAAGATAATACCTATATATATATATATAAATATTCTTTTCCTCACACTCTTTCGCGAAGAATCGTCGTCGTCATATTCGTCATCGTCGTCGTCGTCGTCGACGTCGTCTTCGTCGTCGTCGTCGTCGTCGTCATCATCATCATCGTCGTATAAACGTAGTTGTGGCAATAGATAGTGGCAGGAGACACCAGTGAGTTAACGGAATCGTCGAAGGCGTAGCAACAGCAGTAATACCTTTCTCGAGCTTCTTCGGCCATCTTCGAATCCGTAGGCGCGAAACGATAAGTCAAAGAAGTCAAACCAACTCTAACGTTCAAAAGCTTTAGCCGCACTCTTTATCAAACTATTTCGTTGCTCTTCTTCCATCGATTTTGCAATATGTTAGAACGACGCAACACCTACGAGGAAATGGGGAAAAAAAAATTAAGAGAAAAAAAAATAAAAAGAAAAAAAAAAAGAAAAAAAAAGAGAGAAAAGAAAACCGAAGGAAGAGAGGTTAGAGTGCGATCTTGAAACTCTCCCTCCCTCCATTCGTCGTTGACCGTTGCGATCTTTGACCGTGCGCGAAAAAATTATTACGCGAGAACGTACGGGAATTGGGGGGACCAAAGAAAAAAAAAAAAAAAAAAGAAAAAAAAGAAAAAAAGGTAGGAGACAAAGAACAACAAGAAACAAAGAGAGGTAGAAGGGATGAGATCGGATAAAAAGAGATGAAAAGTTTCTCCGTTTTTAAGGATTCTCTTCTCGCGACTTTCGAAGCAATCTCGCGCGACTCCGTTCTCGAAACTCGCGCGCGACGTTCGTGGAGTTTCGGACGGTACGAAAGACGGAGAAAGAAAAAGAAAGAAAAAGAAATAAAAGTAGTGAGAAAAGTAGAGAAAGATAGACGGAGAGACAGAGACAGAGACAGAGAAAGAAAGAGAGAGACGAATAGGTTAGAAAAAATAGAAAAAGAAAGAAAAAGATTGCAAAAGAGAGAGAAGATTAAAAGAAGAGTGAAAGAGATAGAAAGAAAAAGAGAGAGAGAGAGAGAGAGAAAGAAAGAGAGAGAGAGAGAAAGAAAGATAATGCTCGGAAGGGGGTTAAGAGAGAGAGAGAGAGAGAGAGAGAGAGAGAGGCGTCGAGATAGAGAGAAACGAAGGAGAAGGAGGAGGTGGTGGAGGTGGAGGCTACCGTCGTTCGTGGATCGCGAAATCGAGCGGGCGGCGGTCCAGCGCTGACTGACTACGGACTGGCGTCGCGGCGGCAGGCCGCATGGTGGGGGGCCCCAGGAGTAGCAGTCCTCTTTCCCTCTCTCGCTCCTTTCTCTACTTCTCGTTTCGTCGCTCTCCTCCTCCACCTCCTCCTCCTCCACCTCCTCCTCCTTCACCTCCTTCTTCTCCTTCCTTCCTTCTCCACCTTCTCTTCCTTCTCTCCCTCGCACTCGTCCGGCCGTCTTTCTTTCTCCTCCTTTCTCTCTCTCTCTCTCTCTCTCTCTCTTTCTCTCCTCCCCTCTTTCGCTTAGCTCGACCGTTCGCGCCTCGCGCACGCGGATACAAAGATAGAGGGGTCCGAGGGGGCGTACGGCAGGCCAGGGGCGGGGGGAGGAAGTTTATGGTGGGTGGGAGAGTGGTTGGGAGGATAAGAGGGAGGGAGAGAAAGTCGGTGGAACGTCTATCGTGTGCACGGAGAGACGGTTTACGGAGTGAATGAGCGAACGAGGATGGAGGATCGAGAAGGATGCTCTACGTATGTATGCCGATGCGATATGCTCCTGCTGCGCGCTTCTCTACTTTCAACTACGTTCTACGTTGGTTCTCGAGGACGAGAAGAAAGACAGGGGAAAAACTACGATGACTACGACCGGAGAGGAGGACGATTACGACGGCGCAAAAGGCGGATGGCCCGCTCTCCGTCGATAGATACTACACAAAACCACTGCCACCGGATCTTCTCTTTACGAGAGAATGCAACGTGTTCGATGCTGCGCGACGATATCGCGCGTTTTTTTATTTCTCGAAACTTTTCTTATCCTTCTTTTTTTTTTTCTTTCGTTTTTTTTTCTTTTCTTTTCTTTTCTTTTCTTTTCTTTACTTTTGCTTTATACCTGCTTTCACTTTGACTTTTCTCGCTCGATGATCTTTCGATGATGGGATAAAGAAGAGAGAGAGAGAGAGAGAGAGAGAGAAAGAGAAGTGCAAGAAAAAGCGTGCGACGGGCCCGAATGCAATAGCGCGCAACGAAGGAGCTCGAAAAAGGAGGCGGGGCCCTTCGTTCACGGTATCTCTGTTCTCCGCGTGCGGCACGAGGAGAATGCCACGTAGGAGGGGAAAGGAGCGCGCTTCGTGCGACCTTCGCTTCTTAACGGCGCCGCTTGGAGCGCTGTTGTACGTGCGCGGCTTTACGGCGACGCGAGGACACACCTGTGAGTTTCTCAACATTTTCATCAAAAATATCCACTTCTATACGGCACCACAGTTTCCGGTGAGTACGTTCACGATGTAGTTTTACTTTACGTTAGGTCAGGGAGAACGGACGGATACGGTAACATCGAGTTAACGAAGCGAGACGATAGTTCACTTGAGCTAACCTCAAAAATCACGAGTTTTGTTCGAAGAGACTATCGTTGAGAGCAACGTCGAATACGTTCGATACCTAACCAAACTTGAAATAGTAAGCTTCAATTATAGATAGTATATATAATCGTATGAAGCAATCGGGTTTTGTTATTAACATCGTTTACTTTTTTTTTTACTTTTACTATCTTCTGATTCTTTTACGTAGTTTTAACTTCAATCGTGAATATTTCTTTTTCTTTATCGAATATAAAGCTGTTTATACGATGGGAAGAAAAATTATTTGACAAGAATGTATGTAGTAAATTTGACGAGATAACGACGACACTTTAATTTGCTTCGCGTCGCGAGAAACAATGAAACGTTCGTAACAATTTAACTGGGCGATTTGCCAATAACGAACAACCTTCAATTTAACCTTTGAAAAACGTTATACAGAGGATACATAAATACGTAAATCATGTTTATAAAACTATATTTATATTACGTATATATTCAGACGAATTCCTTTAATGTTATCAAACAATTTCTTTCAGTCTCGTGTCATTTATAAGAATTTACGTAAATTAAATTTTTTTATGAGATTCTGATCGTCTGCGTTTGTTATTCATTTGTTCACGTTTAATTTTGACCGAAAATGACGTATAAAATAGTAATTGTAATTTTCGAGGTTAAGTAATAAATTGAAAAATAATATTTTCAATATCTATATATTTTCGAAAATTAATTTGGAATATTTCTTCGAAAGAAGCCTTTGCCAGAGACTGCATCAAATACTTATGTGAAACAGTTATACAAGATTGTATCTTTTAAAACAGTATTCATATTTTTTAAGAGAAAGTACATATATTTAAAAAATATTTTTTAATCTTCTTACAACGTAGAAAAAATAACAAAACGTTTTACGAACATAACAAAATAATATGAATATAATTGAACATATATATGAATATTCGGAATATATAATACTCATTGATATAATTAAAATATTCAATTAGATAAAAGAAAAACGTATAACACTTTACAAGAGAAGAGAACAATCGTTGAAAAAAGTTAACTCGATTCGAAGCGAGTCGAAGCGATCGTTTGGTGTCATTCTATTAAATACGAGTTAGATGATCGGACAGGGCGAAGTAGAAAAAATAAAAGAGAGAAAAACAAAGATAGAGAAGGAGAAAGAAAATTCGCGTATATTGGAATAATGCCGTAGGAGAGATAATCATCATCGTCGTCGTCGTCGTCGTCGTTGTTGTCAGTGTAAAGTCTCTATAATTCTTTCCTGTTGGTTTCTTTTCGACGGGCAGGATAACGAAACAACAATATAAATGAACAATGAGTGGAACGGCGACAATGACGATGACGTTGACGATGACGATGACGTTGACGGGAGTGACGGTGACGGTGGTGGCAGGCGAGAGGTAGAAAGCAGGAGGCAACGCTGGCAACACTGGCTAATGCTGCGGGGCGAAGTAGTGCATTGGCGTACCAACTGGCAGGCAGTGCCCGCCTACCAGGCGGAGCCCGCATGATCTATAGCGTCATAGAACACCCCGGCTGCCGTGGTAGGAACTCAATGGCTACGCCCACTCTGCCGAACGTGCGCGCTCTGCCCCCGCCACCTCCACCTCCACCTCCACCAGCAACAGCAGCAGAACCACCACTACCACCGCCACCACCACCACCACCACCACCACCACCACCGGTCCAGAGGATGTTTATGCTCTTGGCTGGCGAGGTACGCCGCGTCTCTATCTAGTCGCGGCTCCGCGCTCCTTCGCTCTCCTTCCGACGACGTTCTCTCTTCCTGCGCTACTGCCGATAACCTTCTTCTTCTTCTTCTCCTCCTTCTCCTCCTCCTTCTCCTCCTACCTCCTTCTCTTCTCTGTCTCTCTCTCTCTCTCTCTCTATCTCTTTCAGCTGGATTATCCCGCCCTCTGGCCCTCTTTTCTTCATTCGCCGTTCATTACCGCTAAACATTCCTGTCAATTAAAAGTGCAGCCGATTTACTGTTCAGCCTCTGTCTCTCTCTCTCTCTCTCTTTCTCTCTCTCTTTGTTTCTTCCTATCATCTCCAACATTGCGCCCCCGCAAAGACTCCGCCTGTATCATATCGTCGATGGAACGTTAACGATCGAACCGATCCCCTTTTACGCGAACTTAGCATCGAACAGCACCAAGTACGTTCTCTCGTCTTCTACCATGCGACTCACCGCGAATCTATTTCTCTCTGCCCCCTCACTCCCCCTCGTCCACCTCCGCCACGCCACCTTATCGTCCGTTCCGTGACCGTCGCCTGATCTATTTTCTCATCTATGTCGATATACTCATTGTACTCGAATAAAAACGTCGGTGAAACCGACGTACATATACATACGTTCAAACGCTATAGGATTCGTTAATTATCTTTGTGCCTCATAAGTACCTGCCTGCATAGTAGACAGGTAGCCTACCGGATCGAAGAAAACTGGTTTTGCGAAGTTGCTCGGAAAGAAAAAAAAGAAAGAAAGAAAGAAAGAAAGAAAGAAAGAAAGAAAGGAAAAAAAGAAGAAGAGGAAGAGAAAAAAAGAAGTAGAAAAAAAACCAGAATTGCCTGATAAATCGTATACTTTCGGTTTTCTTTTTTCCTTTTTTACTTTTTCTTCCCTCTCTCTCTCTCTCTCTCTCTCTCTCTCTCTCTCGCTTGCTCGCTCGCTCGCTCGTTCGTTCGCTCCCTTTCCTTTTCAAAATTCTTCAAGTCCAGATTACCTCGACGACCGATGACACGACATACATCAGCCGCCGTTCGTCGGGTCGACCAATAATTTACACAATAGATGGAATTAATGGATTCTCGAAATATCGTCGACATATCTAATTATACGTTTTTTTTCTTCGGTGCTCGTTTTACCCGCATTTACATATTCGATATTTCGAGACGAGCGACTTGGTATCGATGGTAACGCGAGGAGAGAAGAGGGAGAGGGAGGGGGGAGGGGTAAGGAGGGAGGGTTATACGGATTCTCGATCGAACTTTATGCGTGATTTCTCCTATCCTCTTTTCTCTCTCTCTCTCTCTCTCTCTCTCTCTCTCTCTGTCTCTCTTTCTCTCTTTTTCTCATGAGCATACAGACACACGAACAAACTTAACCAACACACTCTTACATTAGGGTCTTTGCTCTTGACGGCGCGTAGGACGTTCCATTCCGTGCGGGGCCGAATATCAGAGAGAATAATTTACTTCGACGACGATCGTCGCATCGTTTTTGTTCGTGTCGTCGTAGAGAAGCGGTCATGCCGTTTCTAGTTTCTACCCGCATCAAGCCAATTCGACGCCGGCGAAATTCGCGGCGCGACGTTTACGAGACCGTTTATTAGGTGACGTTCCCATTGAGCGACTTGGCTGTGAGCAGAATATTTCGGCTCTTTCTAGAATCTACATGGGAAAGTTCCACGCGCTATTTGTTCGCCCGGTACACACCGGGAAATATAACCGAATATTGGCGAAAGCCGTCGACAAAGAACAGGGATAGAAATTTACCGTGACACGATAAATACTTTGCGGGAGAACGAGGCGAGCTTTTACGAGAGATAGAGATAGAGATAGAGGTAGAAAGAGAGAGAGAGAGAGAGAGAGAGAGAGAGAGAGAGAGAGAGAGAGAGAGAGAGAGAGAGAGAGAAAGAGGGAAGTGATCTTTAACACTGACGTCTTTACGTTCGAGAAAGAGAGAAAGAGAGAAAGAAAGAGATGGAAAGAATTGAACGTAACAACGTAGAACAATCTTTATTTATTTATTCCATTTATTATCTTCATTATGATTGACTGAACGAATAGTTATTAAAAACGTGTAATAACAAATATATCCGATGAGAAATACAGAATAATCGTTGAAAAGTATGAGCTTTCGATGATTGATCCAAAGAACGAACATAGGAGACTTTTGAAACGCAAAGTTTTGCAGATGGCCAAAAACAAACAATGGAAAATAGAAAAGAGAAAGCAAGAAAAAGAAGAAAAGAATACAATACAATAAGAATAAGTGGAAGAAAAAGGAAAAAAAGAAAAATATAAAAATAAAAGAGGAAGGATAATTAACTAAGAAATAGAAAAAAATGGTGACGTGCGTGCGTGCGTGCGTGCGTGCGGTCAGAGATCGACTTGGGGGAGGTTGGATTCGCGAGCGAGAGTATCTTCTGTCACGTAGAAGAGAGGGGGTATAGCCGCGGGGTTTCCTTTTACGAGCGTTGCCGCGTCGTCGGTGGACGCGCCCGGAGGTACTAAACTTGCGAATATTTCGCAAGGCGTCCCGTTATGCAACGACAATGTGGGTCAGTGCACAAGTCGACCCTCCTCGTCTCAAACCCCTCCGTAGCCTAGTCTCTTCCTTGTGGAACATTTCGTTTCTCTATAGTGTAGTAGTAGTCTCCCTGCGGGATCCGAAATAAGTGCATCTCGTAAAATAAAGTACCACAACGCACCGCTTTCTACGGTTCTCTCTAGTCCGACAGATATCGTCGTCACCGTCTATCGCACGTCCGAGCTCTCTTCGTACGACATCGTTCATCTATAATTCTATGCATACTTATAACCGTTTAAATCCGTCACCGATTTTGCCCGATTCTGGTTCAAATACGGGACCGTCCGAGATTAGAACGCGTCGATACGAAATTTCGAAGAGATGACGAGTTAAAGAATTTTTTCTTTTTTTTATTTCTTTCTTTTTTTCTCTTTTTCTTTTTTTTTTTTTATTGCTTATTCGTTTCTTCGAGAAAACGACGTTTCTCAAATTATCGATTAAAATATTTTGTTATATACGCTTATCGACTACGTATTTACTATATTTGTATTATATTTATTAATTCAATTTAGACGTGTAATACTTATTACGATATACAGTAGATTTCCTTTCCATTCTATTCGTTATTTACAAACATTATTATTTCTAGTTTTATTTTTTCCAATGACAGAGACAACATTACAGCGTTATAAAATTGTCAACGATTACACGTCGATACATCCGTACACGATTTTTTGTTGTTTATTTCTTGGAGAAAGGATATTTTTAAGCAGTTTAAATTATTTCGTTATATACACTTATCAACGATAGTTCTTGTATGTATCGTATTATTACTTATTATTTATTACGTTCAAATATTTACTTATAGATTTTCTTTTCGTTTTAATTCCTTATTTACAAACGCTAATATTTATAATTTTATTTATTTTGTTACATCACAGTGTTACGAACTTATCTATCCTTTCGAAGCTTGTGACCCGTCGATATACGTTCGTACGATTTTTTTATAATTTATTTTTTGAAGAAAGAGAAGTTTTTTCTCAAGTCGATCGAAATATATTATTATCAACGCTTATCAAGGATAGTTCTATGTACTTAACTAATCCAGAGCTTACTATTTATTACGATCAAATATTTACCTATAGATTTTCTTTTCCTTTTAATTCGTTATTTAGGAATGCTAATATTTATAATTTGATTTATTCCATGACAGGGACGGCACAACATTACGAAATTGTGTACGCTTTCGAAGGTCGTGACGTGGCGATCGTTCGGCCAGTATGTTGTGCTATGTATATATGCTATGTATAAAAAGTAGTATCTGTAAGATGGTGTAGCTTTAAATCTCAGCGCGTCTAGGTTCGCATCGGGTCCATCGGCGCGTGGGCGGTGGCGTGTATACGCGAAAAACGTTTAGCGAGTATAGATACGCGAAATGCAAACGTTTGAAAATAGATCTCCACGTATATATCGACGTTTCACTTCCTATGCCCATAAATTTGGAGTAAAAAATCGAGTATACGAAATAGTTTACAGACGTCGATTGGCATCCGTTAAATATTTCACGTTTGTTGCCAAATTGAATTGTGCGTGCCTGTTGTACAGGCGTTACATTTATTTTTTCGTGCCGCTTGCCGCCTCTGTTTCTGTTTTTCTGAAAGCGTAACGCGAGAATGTTCATTTGTCCTAATAAACTCGGGTGCTTTGTGAAATATGGCCAATAAATAATGCGGCTCGATGTTGTCGTTAGTACTTTACAGGATTTCATTACTCGAGAATCATCGAAATGCCAGGTCGGAAAAATATCGTTGTTCTTCTTCACGTTTCATCTTTAGTCGTATGAAAGAACGAAAGAAAAAAAAGAAAAAAAAAGAAAATGCATATGCCATGAATTACCTACGGCAAAATAGAAAGTAATCTTCCGTCTGGCCACTACAGTTAGCCCATTACGAGCATTTTCAAGGACGTACTTACTTTCTTCGACTGAAACTATCTTGTGAGAGTCGTGAGAAACCTCGAAAGTACGTCGCTACATTTTTTTTCTTCTTTTTCCTTTTTTCTAAGGACCGCGGTCATAAATTATCCGTTTTTCGAAAGATTAAAGTAGTAGGGAGAAGTAGGAAAGAATAGAAATGTCTACGAAGAGATAGTTTAACTGTTTAGAAGTAGTCCACTCGAATTTTGAAAAATAATTCTCTATTTCCAGAGTATTTTCTCCCTCCCCACCACAACCACATACACATACCGTCATCTCTCAACAAATAGAAAATATTTTCAATAACAAAAAGATATCGATATTCATCGAGAGAATTACCATGTGCACTTCACTACCTTTATACTACATCGATACATTATTCATCATTGCCATGAAATCGAAAAATATTTGCATTCCTGCTTTAATTCACTAAATTAAAGCAAAATATGTATATATATATATATATATTTTTTTACGATCGTTTAGCGTGGTTCATTCTTACGATCGATGAACATCGGTATCATCGACAAAGAATCGATTAAAAATTGTAACGCGAGACAGTGACACTCACTGTATTCCAACATTGAATTACATCGCGATACTTTTATTTTCGCGAAGCTATTTATCACGTTTATGTTACTTTTCGGTGGAAAGCTTTAAACGTACGGGGGTAAAGCGTACGGGCAAGGAGTGCTTAAATCGTCGGAATAGTTGCTACTCGTTCTTCTCTCGGAGTTATAAATAAGCGTTACACGCTCGTTAGGTCGAAATAAAAGTTTTACGACTCTATCGAGGGCCGGTTACGGATAGAAAGGATGGTCAAGAATAGTACGATTTCTCTCCTCCTTTTTTTTCTCTCTTTCTCTCTCTCTCTCTCTCTCTTTCTCTTTCTCTCTTTCTCTCTTTGTCTCCCACTCTCTTTCTTCTACGTGATTCGCGCGCGCGGAGTTTTACTATAGAAAGCGCGAGATACGGTGTGGCAAATAAAAGAAAAATTTGCACCGAGTCCATCGGATTCATCGATCGCGGGAAGAAAATGCGAAGAGGCGTCTTTTACCTTCGCTTACTCGTAAAAGTTTCTTCAAACGAGGGAAGTTTAAAGTTGTACCATATAATCTATATTTTATATCTCATAAAAAGATATTAACCCGTTTGCAGTCAAAGTCTACCTGGGAGGCACAGACACGGTCGAACTATTAGAAAATATTAACCTAACATTCTATCGCGATACAATGGCGAAAATTTACTAAGTTTCACCTAACAAATATAATAATATATAGCTCTGCATATAAACGTGATCGTAAGTAACGAACGTGACGACAATGATCTGTTGACTTTTAAAGATCATCGAATTGCATTGAGAATTTAACTAATGAATTTGTACGTATCCACGAAATTTAATATAAATAGTACGAAGATTTGATTGATCAAACTTCGATGGTCGAAATCGACGGAGGAAAAAGGATGCGAGCTATTTATTTTTTTTTTTCGCGAGCATGGAATAAGGGAAAAGAGATGGAAAGAGGAGCAAAGAAAATCGTTTAAACTTTGCAAGCAAAAAAAGAAGGAAAACGAGGGTCGTGCGTAGGATTTCAAGAAGCGCTGACCGATCGAATCAAGCTTTTTGAAAATTTTTCCATCGTTCGAGAAAATCGGTCGAAATATGTGAAAGAAAAATAGCGAGGATGAGAATGAGGATCGCGCGAGGCGCGAGTCTCTTTGTGACGGTGGCAGGAGGTCAGGGGTCGAGTGTCGGTGTGTATAGGAGCGTTGGCATTAGAGAGAGAAGGGAAGCAGCGAGGCACGAAGAGGGTAAGAAGGAAGAGAATGAGAAGGAGGAGGAGGGGGTGGCGAGGGAGGAGGGAAAGGTTTCGACGTAGGTAGGGTGAAGGAAGGAGGAGGAGAAGAAGGAGGAGGTGGGGGAACGCAGAGAGAAGCCGAGGTCCGTCGGTATCGATCGGGCGTCTGCGGTAGATTGACACGTGTCATGGCCGCCTCCCACTCTCTTTCTCTTTCTGTCTGTCTCTCACTCACTCTTGAATTCTCTTGCTCTCTCGATCTCTATCGCGGGCGCATCGGGAGAAATAGACAGAGTCGGAGACGGCGAAGTGGGAAAAGGATAGCTGACCGAGATGTGGGAGAAGAGAGTAAAGGGAGAAGGGATTGGAGAGAAAGAGAGAAAAAGGAATAGGAAAAGACATAGAAGAAGGGAAACGCGCAAGGGGTGAGGCAGTGGCAGTAGCAGCAGCAGCAGGGTGGCGCGCCGTCGAAGGTGGTGGGTGGCCAAGCGAGCGAGCGAACGAACGAACGAACGAACGAACGAACGAACGAACGAACGAACGAACGAGAGAGTGAGCGAGGAAGAGCGAGTTGTGGAGAGACGGGAGGGCGGAGGGGACGAGGGAAAAGGACATTAAGGTGCGTAATAGCCAGCGGGGCGAGCGCGCACCGCCGCGGCATCGATTAGACAGAGGCTCCCTCGTCCCACTGCTAGGATGCAGCCCACCCTTTGCCTCTCAGCCCTCCTCCTCATCCTCCACCTACTCCGTCGAACTGGAGAGCCCCCGAGTACGTGCTCTACATACACACCCGGCCGCTTATGTCAGTTCCTGTCCTGCTGCTGCCGCTACTACTGCTCTTGCCGGCGCTGAGAAGCCGAAAGAGAGGGGATAAAAAGAGAGACAGACTCGTGAGAGGGTACAGAGCCGAGGTGAACCCACCTCCAACTCTCCCCGCACCTATACCTACCACCTATCTTATCGCACCTACACACGCTCACGCACACGAGCCCGCTCGCACGCCACCCAGCGGGGACACCAACGTCTAACGTCGTTATAAACATTAACGGAGCGGCTCAATATTCCCCGGACCTTGCATCCATCCCCTATACCCTTCTTACCCCTTGCCACTACCTTCGGCATCTCTCTCTCTTTCTCTCTCTCTCTCTCTCTCTCTCTCTCTCTATACGCTCGACTAGCCACTTCTACGATACGATGGCCAACCCTCCGTTCACCGGACGCTCGCACGAGCCGTGTGCTCACCTTACTACAGCTTCCGAATCCTTCCGTATTACCGGATGAAGCGACAGACTCGCTCTTACGGATTTTGCTCCGAGGCTATCGAGATATCGAGAGGACGAAACAGGAAGAAAAAGAAGGAAAAAGAGAAGGATTGAAGGAAGGATAATATACTTGCTTTTGCTTTTTTCTTTCTTTCTTTTTTTTTCTTCACAACCCTTTCAAGACAACGCTGACTCGTCTACATCAAATTGATATAGTCCACCGGGCTATTCTATTTTTCTATTTTTTTTTCCTTTTCACCTCTTTGTAATATTCGACGCTCGAAATTATTTACATTGTTATTTCATTTCTTTAATAATCTTTCGGAGTTAATTACATTTTGCTTATAACGAAACAACAAGCTTCGGATTAGATGTAGGTCCTTCAGGTCCTGTGGAATCTTGTTGAGTCTTTAGTTCGTGAGAGAGAGAGAGAGAGAGAGAGAGAGAGAGAGAGAGAGAGAGAGAGAGAGAGAGAGGAGAGGAGAGAGAGAGAGAAAGAAAGAGAGAGAGAAGATGGAATAGAGTCTTGGGTGCTCGCGCAGGGTAGGATCGGGATCGTCTAATTTCGTTCGACGAGTCCCATAAGGATTCCTCTCATCTTCTTCTTCTTGCTTTTCTTTTTCCTCCTTTTCACCGACTCAGACCTTCGATTTTGACGATAGTGTCTTGGGTAGGGGCAGAAAGTTCGTTTCTTTCTTCCATCCTTTCTTCCTTCTTTCATTCCTTCCTTCCTTCCTTCCTTCCTTCCTTCCTTCCTTCCTTACTTATCTCTCATGTCTGAGGGTCCGTCTTGATTATCGTACATCGTGACGATTATTAAGGAGCGGGAAGAACAGGAAATTCTCGATCATTCCGATCGGATTAGAAACGATGTCCAGGAAGGGCTCGAAAATAGAACGTTCGATCTTATTCGTAGGGAATTTAATGTTATCCTGATTACATTGAAAAAGAAACAATAGAAATTACGTTCGAGAGGGATATGTTTTTATTTTGATATCGACACGACCAATATCCAGAGAGAAAGATAAGACAAGATAAGAAAAGAATAAAAAAGAAAAGAAAAGAAGAGAGGAGAAGAGGGAAAAAAAGAAAAAGAAAAAGTAAAAAAAAATCAATCATTCATTTCATATCCCTTTTTTTCTTTTCCTCTCTTTGCTTTTGTAGAAAAAGAGTAGTCGCGGATTTTCTTGTAAACGTTCGTCTTTCTTATCGTACTGTTTCTCTCTCTCTCTTTCTCTCTCTCTCTCTCTCTCTCTCTCTCTCTCTCTCTCTCTCTCTTTCGCACGAGGGATCCCTCGAAGCACGGAGAAATTCGTCTACTTCTCGCGCGTTCAACAAGTTTCCACCCTTTGCCTCGCTTCTCTCCGGCGTTGTTGGATGGATCGCTAGGTGACCACGTCGACGTGCCGTGCCATTACTTCTCGCGCTTCTTGGAAAAGCGTCTTGAAAAGCTTAGTTCGCGAGGATCAAACCGAGGAATGAACAACGGCTCAAGCAGGTGCTCCAACTTTTTTTTCTATCAATGGATCCGTAATGAAAGGAATTGGTCATCATGGCCGGGCCATCGTCGATCAACAGAGAACAACGATAATGCTACTACTATGACTGGTTACCGAGAGGTTCTCTGCTCTTTCGCTCGGTCGTTCGAACGCGATACGTCAACATTGGATATCATATTGACGTATCGACTTCTCCGGTGTTGTTCGCGAACCACCGGCCAATTAACGGCTCTTTTTGTTTTTTCGACAAATACTCGTAAATCTCAGGGCAGATCCATCCGGCTCGTTTTATCCATCCATCCCCCTATCCCTTTCCCCACCCCTACCACTCCACCATACCCCTATCTAACTAACACGCTCCGCTTCGAAACGTTATCCCGATGTAAACGGGCAGAACACTCGTCCAGATCCCGTACACACGAACGATCCTTCCAATTTTCCAAATATCTCCTCATATCGGGACGCGGCTCGTAATCCCGACGAAATTTCGTCTTCCCCCTTTTATTTCGTTTATACGCGTTCGAACACGTATCAGACCTTTTGTAGATATATAATAATATTTGCGAGCAATGAGAGAGAAAGAGAAAGAGAGAGAGAGAAAGAAAGAGAGAGAGAGAGAGAGAGAGAGAGAGAGAGAGAGAGAGAGATTGTCGAAGCAATCGAGAGAAGAATGATCGTGTCTTTTCGGATCTAATCTCTGTACAATTAACAAACGAACAGAGAAAGAGAAAGCGAGAGAGAGAGAGAGAGAGAGAGAGAGAGAGAGAGAGAGAGAAACACAGACAGAGAGATGAGGGACAGGGTCTCTTTTGGACAGGAATTTTTTTATTTGTTTTTTTTTGTCTTTTTCTCTTTTTCTTTTTCCTTTTCCTTTTCAACAAATAAGATTTTCGTCGAGCGAATATCTTGCAACGTTATCTAGGTTGTAAATATTTGCACGATTTGTTGTTCACATTGCGCTTGATTAAACCGATAAATCGAGTGGTTTTTATCACGAGTAAAAAGACGTTCCGATTCTCGAATAGTCCTTCTGTATGCATCGCCGTGAAAGCAGGGGTGGGTTTTAAAGTGACAATACATATCGACTGAACTTAACGCGGTAAGGGGATAGAAAGTTTGGTGGCGCACGCGTCAGTTCTCCGCGGTAGACTCCCGAGAACACCCTTCTCGTTTCCCTTCTCGCTTCTCTACTCTCCTCTTCCCCGAGCGTTGTCCCTTTCGTATAACACGATATCTACAAATACGTTCCATTTGAAAGTCTTTTGTTCGAGCGACGACACACGGAGAACGTTCGACAACAATTACGCAAAAACGATCGAAGTACGTCATTACGATTGTAATTAATCAAATAAAAAATTGCGAATCTTAATACCTGCATAAAAAAAATTTTACGATCTTTATCTCTTTTCCATCTATCTTTTTTCTTTGTCTCCTTGGGAATAATAATAAAGTCGAAAGGGGGATCTTTCCATGGAATATTATCGCGTCACCGTGTACATTCAATTGTTACGAACGCGTATCAACCAACGCGAAAATAATTTTTAGATTTTCTTTCAAGAATAATTAGAAAGTATAGGGGAATATACATGCGACTACGATTAGCGCGAATATACAAATACACTCGCGTCGATCAGGCCGACAAAGAGAACGTGTTTCGAGGATTGCAAGATGAAAATTTCATTCGATACTTCTCTCTATCTCTATCTCCCTCTCTCTTCCTCTCTCTGTTAGCTTAATAAGACGCGAGACGTAGGTAGGAGAGAGGAGGTCGCTCCCGGTTCACAGACTTTGTAAAGCGGGGGTGGCTCGCGGAGAAAGGGCGCAACACAGGAGGGTTGGCGGGAGGTGAAGGTGGCGAAGGACGGCTTGTGGAGGTTGCCGAGGAGTGAGGGGTTGCTTGAGGCCGAGAGCGAGGGGTAAGAGAGGAACTGGGAGGCGAAGTGTCGTCGTCCGAATAACGGCCAAGCGGCATCGACCGATCTTCCTACCCCCCCAAAGCCCGTACGAAGCGTCAACTTGTTTCCCTTCTGTTCTGCGAATATCGGTCCTTCAATTTGCCCGCTGCGGTTCGCTAACGCGCTTCTCTTTACTCCTTTCTCCGCGTCTCTTTCGCGTTTTTTATCATCCTTTTCGTTTTTCACCATCTTTTTCGTCCGCATTTTCATTTTCCCTTGATTGGAACAATTTAACTCGTACCGAGTCGAAGAGAGACGATCGAAGAATTTCTTCTCGACTAGAGGGAGAGAGAAAGAGAGAGAAAGCCTTTCCTTCTAGCTACGTTCTCTTTGAAAATTTTTAATCGAGATAACGCGAATATACCCCGGGAAAAGTTGTTTGAAATAATTGGAACGATTAAAGTAAGTAGTACGTGCTTATTACGCGTTCACAGTTGCTAAATACTTTCTATGCAAATGGATCGCCAGGGATGATCATAGTTGGGAATCGAGTCGTGCGATGTAACACACCGTTATCGCGTTTGAAAGTAAACTACGCGGAGGGAGCGAAAGAATAAGTAGAGTTTAGTCGGGGACTATTAAAAGGATGATTAACGGAATGGTTGTCGTAGCGTTCGTCGATGAACGATGGAAGGTTACGAGGATGACGACGACACACACTTTTGCATCAAGTGTCACTTGACGATACATGGATTGGAAAATTACGTTCGTCATCGTCAATCAGGATGCCGTCCGCCAGATGAGAAAGCAGAAACCGCACGAGAATCCCCATCAACGCCAACTACGGTTTCTTATCCTGAGATACTGAACGCGGATGCTTTCTTCAGTTCGTTGGAATTACAAAGTAGCTCGAAATCGAATCCCAGACGTACGAATACTCTATTAGAGAGTAACAGAAAATACAAGAAGAACGAACGCCGAAAGAAGGGACAGAAGAATCAACCGGATACCGAGGATTCCAAAGAAAAACTTCACAGTATGTTACCCGGTGATACCGACTTGGACGATTCCGAGGAACATCTTTGCATTCCGTCTTTCGTTGGGTTCCCGGATATCGTCACTTCCACCGCCAATAAATCTGCAACTACGGTAGGTCCAAATAAATTGAATCAATCGATTAGACATACGACGATGAACATCGAAGGATCGAGTTTTCCGATCAAACACGAGCCGGATAATTCTTTGGAAGGTCTCGTAACTGAATCGAAACAAGCCGATAGAAAAAGACCAGAAGAAAATCCAAGAATAGAGCAGGATCATCAAACATGGCTCGACGATACGATATTAGCCGATCTCGTGGAAAATAATGAAAATAAGGATTTGCCCAGGTACGAAGAATTCGAATATCAACAAGACGTTGATTCGGACGATGACATATTAGATGAGGATCTTGCCGAAGATGAATCTTATTCCGAGTCCGATGACGGTGAAGATCAGGAAAGACCACCTAGAGGTCATACAGGTGGAAAATGGAAGCCTGGCTTGAATGATCTTCCTCAAGGTATACCTCAGTTACAGGACGACGAGGTTGAAGTTGAAGAGGATCAACATTCGGAACATCCGCCACCCACTTATACCGGTGGCAAGTGGAGACCTACTGAATCATCTCAGGTAAAGAAAAGAAAAAAAAAATGATGCGAGATCATTTTCTCGACGTAGGAAAGACAAACAGATCAAGAACGATCTTATTTGTGTTTTTTTTCTTTTTTTTTTTTTTTTCTTTGATTGTGCGACAAAAATAAAGTTTCCATTAACGATCTGCGACGTTTATAACAGAAAGTCGAGGATTATCAAGGGAAGAATACAACGGGACAACCACCACCAGAACATACTCGAGGAAAATGGATACCGGGTGCGCAAACGGATATCGACTCGGGATATTGGTGCAATCCTTGCGGTAGGAAGCTTGCGTCGCGATTGGTCTATAACAGGCATCTTCTCTCTGATTTGCACGCTCGGAGAAGCATTCGAGAGATCGACGATGGTGTTCATCTACCGCGTGCCGCTACTTCGGCAAGGAGAATATTAACGCGACGGCAAATCGCACTAGCCGAGGTAATAACGATTGATCTCAATAATTATTCTATTATCATTTTATATTTTATCACATTATATAATTTAACTTTTAACAATCAATATTGATCATGGAGATTTAACCGTATAGTTTTGTCTCTATACTTTTACAGAAAAGCAAACGTACATTTGAAGATAAAGAAGTCAAGAAGAATCCTCGTAAAAGGGAGAAAGAAGTACTCTCCTGTGAGATGTGTCACGCTCGCGTGAGAAAAGCTCAAATGGGTAAACATTTGCTTTCCCATTACCATTGTCGCGTGGCGGGAATAAATCCTCGAAGTCCAAGGGCGCGTCGTTTTCTCTTGGAGAACATGGCGAACGTAGTTCGCCAGTGTCCATTTCAATGTGCCTCTTGTCGTTTCTATTGCAACACCCAAGAAACGTTTTTGCTTCATTGGCACTCGGATCTTCATTCTAGGACCTTAGAAAAAGTAAGAAAAGTTTTTCACAAAATTCAACTAATATTTTCTTTTACATCGTTACGTCAAATGAATACGATTAGATATGGTACAATAAGTTCCTGTATATGTATCGATGGAAACGTTCGATTATTATTTCAAACATGATCATCGAATCAATACTGATAGTATTTTATTTAAATTGTAAATCAGATCAGTGGAAGCTATCGATGTGGTTCTTGCGATTTTTGGTGTGCGGATGGGGAAACGATGGAAACCCATTTATTAAGCACGAGTCATTGTGACGTTGTTTCAATGATGAACGGTTCGGTACCTGTGGTAATCAGTCGTCAACAAGCATTGCCCTGTAGCAGCTGCAACCGTCAATTCCGATATAATCTGCAGCTGCGACTGCACGTCAAGGAGACAGGACACAAGGAAAGCTTCACAGCATCGGACGAGTATCAACGGCGTATCGTTTGCAGCATGTGCCCCCAAGTCGTGAGGTCCTTGGTATCACTTCAACGCCATCAGTTAACCTGTCACGTTAACAAGGAAAGGGAAAAGAACGAATTGGCCGTTTCCACGCAACCAACGCCTTATTTTTGTTCATTTTGCTCGATGAACTTTGCAACCGCTCAGGAAGCCGTTCTTCATAGAAGAACGTCCGCACACAAAGAGATTGTTAGAGCCCAAAAATCCGTTACCGAAGAGAAGTCCAAAAGCATGTTACGAGATTGTCCGCATTGCGACGAGAAACAATCGACTCTCACGGAACACAAGGATCATCTTCTCAACAGACACCCTGACTTGTGTCACAGGTGAGCTTCTTTTTTCGGTTAATTAGATACTTATTTTTTTCTTTATTTTCTTTTTTTTTCCTTTTACTTTACTTTACTTTACTGTTTTACATAAATATGTATCTGTTCATTCAAAAAATCGTATAGATACTGGCTCGCATCTTATCTTGATTTGCAAATATTACTTTTTGGCAGGTGTCCACAGTGCGGAATACTTTTCGCTCTTTCGCAAGATGTAACAAGACACACCAGGGACAACAAGTGTACCAAGAAAAAGGAAGAAACTGAGTCTAAATCGACGGTTGTTAAGGAAGAGTGGAAATGCAAAACTTGTAATTTCTCGACGGATTCTCAAGCGGAATTGATATTTCACGAGGCTCTTCATGCGGGCACCGTTCAATCGAGCAAAGACGAGGACGATAATAATGGCAAGTCGACCGTTAAATATCGTTGTCCTCTCTGTAAAAAAACTTACACAAAAGTATCCCTAAGGAATCACATAAGAAGTCATACGGGTGAACGACCATTTTCATGTGCCAAATGCTACGTAACATTTGTAAGAAGATCTGACTTGAATGCTCATCAAAGAAGTTGCTCATCGGTATCAATGGCTGGTTGGCCGAACGAGATTCACCGAAGAAGAAGTTTTATCTGTTCGGAATGTAATGATGCCTTTTACACCAAGTAAGTACTATTATCTTTAACATCTCGATCTTCCTAACATTTCAATCCGCATATTGGATTACAATTACCGTATATCGGATATATCTCGTCAAATTACAAAGGCATTTTACAAAGTGCTTTATCATACTAGAATTTTAATTATCACGGATACACACTTTTATCTTTTATTTATTCTATGGTGTATATCGTTCGTACGAATCGACTTAATATCCTTCTCGTTCTTTCATTCGACATCGGTAGGATCGAATTTTGTTATCCTTTAAGGAAACGATATTATCGTCACCGTCGCTTAAACTTCACCGGTAAGCACTAACAACGAGCAATATTCGGCCGTTCACGTCGGACCATCGTAACCCAGTCCCGTTATAAATAAAGGGTGGCGCATTCGGATGGAGTAAAAAGTGTACGACAATAAAAGCCCTCGCCGCGAGTTTGAACCGCGGAACGCCCGTGCGCTCGTAGTAAAAGTGTCCTCGCTGCATAACTATAAAATAAAGGACCGTATCCGTTGGCCGACGGAGAAGAGAGAGAAATACGGAGAGAGAGAGAGAGAGAGAGGGAGAGAGAGAGAGTAGGAAAGCGAACGAGTAGAGTCGTTCGAACATATGAGAAAAAGAAAGAGGAGTAAACGCGAAGACATAGAAGCGTACCGAGTAAAGAGAGCGAAAGGGAGAGAGAGAGAGTAAGAGAGAGAGAGAGAGAGTAAGAGTAAGAGAGAGAGAGAGAGAGAGAGAAACAGATAGAGAAAGATAGGGTGGGAGGCTCTTTGCCAGCGGCCCGTATTAACATCTCATAGCGGGTTGTAAGCCCGCGTGGGTCATTTTAGTATTTAACGGGTTTGCATTATGAGCCGCTCGCGCGAGTAGGTGCATACATATATATATATATGTATGCATGTCCTCCTTTTTCCCCTTCGTTCTTCTTCTATCTCTAATACTAATGTATTCAAGTAGGCGCCTATACGTGGGAGCTCACAGCTAGAGAACGCCTTGCTTCGTGTTAGCCTTCCCCTTGCACACTCGCGCGCATTGGACGGTTCGCGTTGCACGACGTCGACATAAGTATTAAAGCATTGCTACACCTCTAGAGCGGTCCCTATAAAGCAAATGTTAACACCTTTTCTCTATCCTTTTCCTTTTTCTTTTTATTTTTCTCCTTCTCTTTTTCTTTCTTTTTCGTTTCAATTGTTCTCTTTCTCTTTCTATTTTCAAGAACTTCACACTTTCCCTTTTCTTTCCTCTCCGTACCGTGTAACTTACCTGTTACAACGTTCTATTACAAGTAAGACGTAACCTTTGTAACGAGAGCTCTATCCGGTAAGAATTAAACGAACGATTTCTCGAATATATTTCGATTAGAAATTGGAATTTTAAATTGAAGGATGATTTTTAGAACGACAAACAAAAATTAAATAATAATAATAATAATAATAATAATAATAATAATAATAATAATAATAAAGAAAATACCATTGCAAAGGAGTAACGTGATATTCGTTCTGGCGACGTCAGATACGATTTTCGTAAAGCAACGCGTACGAGATCGAAAAGTTCTCAAAGTCCATGAACTACTTAATCGACGAATTACATCATCCAACCCCATAGAATGAGCGTACACTACCACTATCCCCTATTTCGCCCCACGCCATCTCGAAAACCATTCTCAACTGCCATTTCATAGATCAGCTTGTCAGTATCGCTTGGAAAATTATGTTCTGTTCTCGATATCGTAGGAAGTAAGAGGTATGTATATTCTGTTCTCCTGATTTCTCTTGGCAAAGACTACGGAATACCGTGTCCTTCGTTCATTATATGGCTTTCGAAGAAAGACCCCGGGGGTTACAGTAGTTACTAAAAAAGAAGGGGAAAAAGGTATAGACGGAAAATACGTGTCAAAGCGTGGCAAGAATTGAAGATGGTAAGTTCGTTCGGTGTTCTTTAGCAAAAGAAAAGAAAAGAAAAGAGAAAAGAAGAGAAGAGTAGAATCGAGGGGAATCGAGAGAAGAAAAGAAGAAGAAGAAGAAGGAGAAGAAGGCAAAAGAGGGGCAAGTAGGGTAAGGGGAGAAGAAGGTCGTGCAGAGGGTCGGCGGCTGGGATCCAGAAAGAAAGAAAGAAGGTAATTACGAGGAGACGGGCAGCTCCCGCGCAACCGATCGCCTACCCAATTCTCAGAATACGCGACCAGCTCGCGATGTATGCGCATATTCAAGATAGTATGTTACATACGCGAGTTACTGACCGTACGTTTCGCTCGGTTCGCCACCCCCGCGCCCTTCTCCGTCTCTTCCATCGTTTCTCCTTCTCTTCCTTTTCCTCTACCTCTTACTCCTCCAGCACTGCCCTCGGTCTCTTGCCGCGATCCCAACCCTCTTACCTCCTTTCTCTCTCTCTTTCTCTCTCTCTTTCTCGACGTATGCCATGTACACGCGTTCCCCAGAGGTATTTACATATATGGACCGCGGCGTGGCGCGCGCGTATCTTTTATCTTCCGTAGCAGTAATGGCGCGTCCACCTCCTTCGTACCTGGTCAGGTAAACACCGTGCAGATAGGCATACTGGGTGAGATTGCCGTAACCTCGCCGGCCCGTGGCGTTCATCGGGATGCTTTAGTATCGGGACGCGATGCTACTTCTTCCACAAGAATAAATATCGTCCTATGCGAGAGCCTCCACCAAGCAAGAGCATAGATTCAAGATTAGAAATTCTAATGCACATGCTTCT
>NC_060978.1:287086-309586 GCF_910589235.1 Vespa crabro | reverse complement strand
CGTTTCTAGTATCACTCCTCCCTTCCTCCTCCTCCTTCTCCTATCTCTTCCTCTCCCTCTCTCTCTTTCTTTCTCCCCGTTCCTCTCTCGTATCCCCTCGCTTCTTCCTTCTCGGCCTTCCTCCTGTGAGTTCGCGACTCTCCTCGTTAATTGCATCGGGCGCGCTCGTACGTCCACCTTCCAGGCCTTGATCCCCGCATCGACCTTCTTCTTCTTCTTCTTTTTATTCGTATTCTTATTCTTTCTTCTGCTGTTGCTTCTTCTTCTTCGTCTTCTTCTACTACTACTACTAGTATATTACCACTTCTTCTTCTTCTTCTTCTTCTTCTTCTTCTTCTTCTTCTTCTACTAGTCTCAAGCGAATATAATACCGATAGCCTTTTACGATCCATCCGATCGTTCAATCCCCATTCGAGATACTTGACGTTTTCTTGATAAGAGGCAATAAATCATTGCATACGTGTTTCGATTCGCCTACATATGTATGCTAGCTTCTCTGTTTGAAAGATAAAAAGAGATAGAAGAAAATAGATAGATAGAGAGAGAGAGAGAGAAAGAGAGAGAGAGAGAGAAAGAGAGAAAGAGATATGGGTTTGAAGGTGGAATAGAAAAGAATACTACACAACGAAGGGCACGCGTAAATCACGGGTAGTAATAAAGATCCACTTGTCGCGGGCGGATATTTATGAAGCGCTCCACGGTTCTTCCCGCCAAAAGAGAATCACCTTTTAGCTCTTCGCGTCGGCCTCCGGATGAACGATCGTCCGATTTCGAGATAATCGAAGAGGTCAGTGGCGGAGGGGACTAGGGCGAGAACTCGAACCAGCAGAAAAGACGAGAGTGGTAGGAAGAAGAAGAAGAAGAAGAAGAAGAGGATGATGATGATGATGATGAAGAAGAAGAAGAAGAAGGATAAGAAGAAGAAGAAGAAGAAGAAAAAGTAGTAGTAGTAGTAGTAGAAAGAGAAAGAGAAGTCGATGGTCGACAGAACGAATGAACGGAGAAACGAATGAAGGAACGAAAGAGCGAGGAGGCCATAAATACCTCAGCGCGTTCAGCCAATTAAAACAAATCATTTTAATGCACAACCTTTTTAATTAATGCCCGTGCTCGCTCGCTCCCATCCGCTCCTTCCTCCTCTTCCTCCTCCTCATCCTCTTTCTTTCCTCCTCCTTCTCCGCGCGCGTACTACACGATCGCTTCACCGACTCTGCAATTCTCATCTCGAAGCGATCGGGCCCGATATTAACTTATACGTCACTCCGTATCCCGCGCGCTCTCTTCGTGTACACAACCGATTATCCTTAACCCCGAGTGCGGACGTCCGATGACGCCGCGTCCGATCACCGTTCTTTTCTGCGCTACCATTGCGCTCCTTGAAGCTCTAACCGGCTCGATTTTAATTATACGAATTTTCGCGACGTGATTGCACATTCCTCCTCTCCCTACCCTATCCCCTTCTCTCTCTCTCTCTCTCTCTCCCTCTCTGTCTCTCTATCTCTCTCTCTCAATCTCTCTCTTTTTCCTTCCGTGTTGCTTCTTTCTTCTATACAACATCGTCGACGAGATTTATGCCCTCCAGACGGCAACTGGCAGATAAAGATAGGATACCTATGGTATCGATATCCGACTGGATCCAACTTCGTTAGGATACAAATTGAGATACGCCCGCGATCACGGTATAACCCCGCCTAACGTTGTACGTACATACATACATACATACGTACGTACATACATACATACATACATACATACATGCATACATACGTATGTACGTACTTACTTTCGGGTCAAAAGGAACGATTATAACTTATCGTATTTATATTAAAAATTTTGTAAATCGTGCATGGCTACGATCTTACTTCTTACATAACTTTCCTATTCATTATTCCGTGCGTAAAGAAAAAGAAAAAGAAAAAAAGAAAAACGAAAAAAATCTGCGAGTCGCCGATAACGAATGAAGAATTTAACGTGCGCATCACGATTTAGCTTAAACGTCAGTATTCCAATAACGCGGACCATCTCGCGATGGCACGCGGCCGTTATCGAGGGATTTAACGACGATCGCGCGGCCAAAGAGATTAGACTTTTAAATGGCCCCCGCTCAGAGCCGGTACGTATTTCACGAGATGACGGTGGACGTCGCGCTAAATCATCCGGAGTGACCGCATCCGCTTGCCCAATCGGCCCCGAGTCTCTCTCCTTAACGGCCTCTTGTCACGCCTGCGACATTCCACCGAAACACACCGGCCCTAACCCCCCTCCCCTCGCTTCCCTCCGTCCTCGCCACCTACCCCCTCCCCGCCGTCACTTCATCTTTTCGAAAGACCAACACTCCCCTTTTGCTTCTTCGTCCTCGGTTCTATCTCTTTCTCTTTACCTCCCTACCCCTCTCCCGTTTCCGTAAGAAGACGCGTTCCTTTTTTCGTCAACGTCTCCTCAAATCCACCCAGGCAGGCACACTTTCGTATCTCCTGACTAATATATTGTTCTATCGGAATTCAAAATGATTCGAAAGGTAAGTGGATATGAGAGAGAGAAGGAAGAAGAAGAAAAAGAAGGAAAAAAATATCCGACCACCGTCTACGTCGTAGTTTCTAGCGAGTCGTTGAGCAACGCGAGTCGTAATTCACCGAGATCCTTTCTTTCACCTTCGTCAAATCGATTCGATCGACGTTTCTACGAAAAGATCCTTTTCGACGATCCATGCTTAACGCGACGTTGTCTTCTTTTTCCTCCTTTTTTTTTTTCTTTTTTTTCTTTTTTTCTTTTTTCTTTATTTTTTTTCCTTTTTTCCCCTTTCGACCAATAACCGATCTACCATCGGCGCCGTCTCTTTCCTATTTCTCTCGACATTTTCAAGGGGAAAGTTACTTTTTCTATATATAATTAATTGATCCTTCAAGATTTTTTGACGATGGAGTTGTTAAAAAGAAGAAGAAAAAAATAGAAATAGAAAAAATTTGCATTAATTATCACATATTGTCAACTTAAAAAACAGATACATTGAGCTGATGATGGATGGACGGAATGTTTTTTTTGAAAAACAATATTATTCAGTCCGATTTATTATCGTCAAAGCTCGCGCGCGCACGCACTTATCTACACGACGGGGCTCTTCCGGCGTGTATATTATTATTCAACAGGTAACCAAATACGAATAGCAATGCGCAGTGATCAGTAATGCGTTCGCGCGAGCACGCTCGTGGATTCCATGCGTGAGAAACCGCACCTGCATTTATAAGATGCCATATTAATATTACTTTTTATCGCGGATTCCGATCACCAAGAAAAGTCTTGTCCCACGGACAGAATGTCATAATTCAGATGCAATTACCATCCTCGTGGTAAGATTGTACGGGATGTTAGAAAGAGTATGGAAACCTCAAACCGATTTTCCGTACACGGATACCAAGCTCGAATGGGAGATCATTCTAATCGTTTACGTCATTTACAATGATCCGTGTAAGGAAATCCGAAACAGCTCGGATTTCCAAGGACGGAATTTATACTTTCCGCGAATGAACGAATGAGTCCGTCCCTTTCGTCCTGGCGTATCTAACTATCTATCTATACTGTAACAGTAATCGAGGAGAATTAAAACTCGATCGACGTTGATTGTGGATGGAGGTAAGTATAACTATCTAAGTTCTTAAACGGATCTCTTGAAAATTACTATACGATACATTGCGACTCTTTCGGGAAGTTTAAAATCAACGATAAGATCAAGAACAACTCGATCGTATAACTATCTAAGTAGGGTATAGGTAGGTAAGTACCTATACGGTAAAAAAAGTAAAAGGATATATGAGAAATATTGTATCGTATATCGATACCATTCTCGGATCTCCTCCTATCGATACCTCACGTTTAACCGTTGTTACGAACATTAGATCATCGTTCATTAATCGTAAATAAAAAATCAATGCAGTGAACCTCTCTCGGCAATACTAATTAAGAATTAAACGATAAATCCTCGATGAAAAGGTTCACTTGAATGATTTCACGATTAATACAAATTAAATTAAAAAACAAATATATATACCATATAAATCGGAGTCCTGATAGGTTACTGATTCACTTCCGGATTAGTCACGAGGAATTCTACGAAAGAATCGACCTTTTCTATGTGCGCGGGTGTATCGAACTCGTCGTCGGTCTTTATCGTTATCTCCATCGTCAGGCACGATCGTCTTGGATCGCTGGGGATCTCTGGGGATCACACGCAATCCACGCATGCGAGACGCGCGTGCAACTTGCACGTGCAGCGGATACCTACCTGCAACGGCGAAAGATCCGTACATCGAACACGCACGTATTCGTGAGACACGCGTATTTGCGTCTTGCTACCTGCATCTTTCTTTCTCTCTCTGTCTCTCTCTCTCTCTCTCTCTCTCTCTCTCTCTCTCTTTCTTTCTCTCTCTTTCTGGCAGGTGCAAGCATAGTCTACGTTCGCCAGGTTCGTGCGAGGGCGTGTATACGCTGACATTGTAAAACTTGGCGTTACACTTGCGTAGCCAATTGGGTAGGCCGGCTCTCCCTCTAGGACGGCCCAGATCTCACGTTGCTCTTTCCCTTTCTCTATCTCACTCTTACTTCTTGCCATTCTCCGCTTCCCAGCATCCTCTATCGTCCTTCTTCCCCTTCTTCTCTTCGATCTTTTTCCTTCTCTTTCTCTCTCTCTCTCTCTCTCTCTCTCTCTCTCTGTCTGTCTTCCTTTCTCTACTTCTCCTTCTCCTCCTGTTTCTCTTTCATTCACTCTCGATCGTTCTCCGAGCAAAACTTCTCGCGATATCGGCGAGTTACCATCGCGAAAAATCTGCGTCCTTCGTCCTGTCCCAGCTAACTTTCCAACGGCAGCCACAGCAGCAACAGCGGCAACAGCACCAACACCATCACCACCATCACCATCACTAACAGCAGCAGCAGCAGCAGCAGTAACAGTCCTCGAGAACGACGTTCGAGATCTTGCTGCCGGCAGCAGGAGATACGAGTACCGCCGATCCTGGATACTTGTGTTCGAAAATTTGCTGCCAATTTCGATAGCATCGACGAGCGAAACGTTCAAAGCTCTCGAACTCGGCTCGATGAACGATCTACCACTGTACGACATTGTTTAAGGAGTAGGTAACGATGCCGCAAAATGCGGATGTTCGTGATTTGCTCTTGTAACATCAATTGATTACACAAAATCGTAATCATTTTTTTTTTTTTTTTCTTTAATGTATTTTCCCGACGATGATAAGCCTTGAAGTCTATCTCCGAGAAATAAACAAAAAAGAAATATACGAAAAAAAAAATAATAATAAATATGTTCATATACCTTTCGTTAACATTTGATGAAAGTATATCGCCTATAAAAAAATTAAAAAAAAAAAAAAAAAAAAAAAAAAGAAAAAGAACAGTCTCCATCAAATTCGTTCCTCTTCATTTAATTACTATAATACTTTAAAGAAAGTTTAATCCTCCGTTCAAGCCCCCAATATGCGGCCAATGTGATATACTTACCTATATTTAAAAATTCTACTTTACTCCGAACGGATGATTTAATTAAACTCAGGGCCGTAAAAGTCGTTGCACCGACTGTATCCTAATTAAGGTGCCATAAATCTTTGGCTGCTTCCTCTTCTTCTTAAACGATCAGAATTCCAAGCGGTAAAGCGGGAGGAGATCCGGTCTCGATACGTCTTGTTGACTTACTTAGTGAGCACGCTTGAAAAGAGAAAGAGAGAGAAAGAGAGAGGTTCAATAACCGTATAGATCGTCACCTTCTGACAGAAACTATTTAAAATGTAGTTCCTTCTCGCGGATCCGTGTTATAGGCTAACTCGCGCTATCATGAATAAGAGAGAGAGAGAGAGAGAGATAGATAGGTAGAGAGAGAGGTAGAGAGAGAGAGAGAGAGAGAGAGAGAGGTAGAGAGAGAGGGATTCCTCTCGTTCTCTCGGCAGGTTGTGATATACATAAGATGCAACAGCTGCGATCGGATCGTGAGGCGTGCAAACGGGCCCGATCCTCGCACGCGTACCACGCATTCATTGGGCCATTGTGCTGTCTTATTACGCGTCGAACTTAACGAAAGCGCGCGTGCCTATTTAACCGGGAAAATCATTATTCTCAACGAATGTCTTAACACGTTCTATGGTATTCCAAAAATTATACTCTCATCCGTGAAATACTTTTCGAATATAGTTGGTATCCCTGGCTCGCTATGCCACATGAGATCCTTCCAACTAAATATCACGTTTAAATGGTTATTGCTCGATATCGATTATTGTTATTTTTATCTATAAGTTTACAAAAAAAAAAAAAAAAAAAAAAAATACCTATATTTATCGAAAAAAAAAAAACATTCATTTATATGTTCATTGAAAGAAAAAAAAGAAGAAAGGAGAAAGGTATACCTGTACAATGAATACAAGGAAGTTGTATGAGTATTTGATTTGATTGTATTTATTAAACACGTGAGAATAAAGAATAGAGAAATTTTAGAACAAGAGAGAGAGAGAGGGGGAGAGAGAGCGAGAGAGAGAGAAAGAGAGACGTGTCAATAATTTATTTCAAACGACTTGTTTCAGACACGCATTACGACAGCACATGCTCAGGCATGCCGGTAAGAAGTACAAATGCGGTCTTCCTGGTTGTCCTACGGTACTCCGTACAGCTTCCGAGTTGAAGTATCATCGTTCGTTGGTTCACGACAGCACGTCCACTAATAGACGGTATCCATGCGGCCACTGTTCTTACGCGGCCAAAACGAAAACTCAACTTCGCAGGTAAGTACTTATATGTATTTACGTTGACTCTTGTTAACGTTTGAATTACTATTACCATTTCGAAAGTAAAACGAAAAGAAAAAGAAGTAAAGAAAATAAGAATAATATTCTACGTGAGATAAATGAAGTAAAATATTTCTCTCTTTGATTTTTTTTCCGAAAGAATTAATTGACATTTTGAACTTTTGCGACGACAAAAAGCATTGCGTTTCAATTTTCTTCTCGAAAAGTAGTAAGTTTTCATTTATAGCGACGTAAGAATAAGCCCGTTGTATTTTATTGTTACGAATACCAACACGTATCAATCCGTCCGTCACGAAAAGAATCACGTTTCGATTTTATTTGCGAAAAGATACGAACACGTATTTATCACTTTTGTAATGTCTCAGTCTTCGTGAGGGAAACAAATCGATTGAAATGAACTGAACGTAAATATAGACAAATGAAGAAAAGTCCTAGTTTTTTCCTAGCATTGTTCAAAATAACTATAAATTGCGTCCTTGTTTATCGTGTGCTTTAATA
The DNA here is from genome assembly GCF_910589235.1 of Vespa crabro. Lineage (NCBI taxonomy): Eukaryota > Metazoa > Arthropoda > Insecta > Hymenoptera > Vespidae > Vespa > Vespa crabro. The sequence continues at coordinate 302,288 of NC_060978.1, read as the reverse complement.
TTAAAAAATATCTTACTTTTCGAGAAGAGGAATATCGAAACGTGCTTTTATTTCGCGATAAATCGAGATCTATTAATATTTATAAGATAAATGAAACGTAATACTTTTCGTAACGGAGGTTAATATAATTATACGTATACATATATATAAATCCATAGATTATAAATCTACGATTCGTCCGATTAATAGAACGAGAATTTAATGTGATCGTTATTAATGAGTCATATGAAATTAATCGGATATTTTTTCATGGGAGGTAGGATGAAGATGAAATATCGCGAAACGAGGTGCTTCCGCGTGGGTGTGCTTTTATGATTCATTCCATGTGCGATTCTACGAGTTTGTCGACAAGACAGGTAAAGGAAGAAAAGAGATAATGATAGGGGGAGAGAGAGAGAGAAAGAAGAAAAAGGAGGGAAAGAGTGTATTGGTGTATCACCAACATCGTCGACTCCGATATTATTGACATTAATTTTAATCAAGGTCTCTGACTTGAGAACGATGCATTCCTACAGCATTAATCGTGTTCGCAAGTCGCGTATATGTAATTGATGTCTTCGAGGAAGCCGGATCGAATTAATTGCGAGGACGCATCGGATGTGTCACTACGCATACGCGATCGACTTGCGTCGCGTAAGTTGAAAAAAAAGATAAATAAATAGAAAAAACAGAAATTAATTTTCGCCATGCATTCGCATATACATATACATACATATATATATATATATATATATGTATATATGTATACATATACATACATATGTATATATATATATATATATATATTTATATATATATATGTATGTATATATATATATGTATACATGACGATCCATTCGAAGGTTCAATGACGTTATCCGCAAGTTCCTTGTCCTGGAATTCGATCTCGATCGAAATCGACTAGAACACGATACGGCGAACGATCAAGACTAATGTCGCTATTAATCCGCTAGATATTATCGAAGCGTAGAATTTAATTATCGATTTCAATCGATCGACGAGAATCAAGGGGATCTTTATAATAACGATCGATAGTTAATCATTAATGACGTGATACTGCGTGATGGAATTCGTGAAAATTCGTACGTAAGGGGCAAGGCAGAGTGCCTCGTAAGATAAATGGATTTTTAATTTTTCGTACTGGCGCTCGATTAAGTCATAATGCCGTTAAATATGCTACCGGCAATTTGCCGAACGATCAAGGGAAGCCCGGTTTAAATTAAGCCTTATTAAGGGTATTGTGTCGTTGAGTACGGCACCAATACGTACTAATAAATATTCTCTCATTTTATCCGACAGCAACACCGCGTTCGTAAGCTTCAGAAGAAAAGAAGAAGCATCACGGTCTGGAACGAGAAAAGAGAGAGAGAGAGAGAGAGAGAGAGAGAGAGAGAGAGAGAGAGAGAGAGAGAGAGAGATCGTATGGTAAAGACCGAGAAGGGTAGAGGAGAACCGCGCAAGCGGAAGTTGCGTGCAGAAGTCGACTAAGTGCGGGCAACCCGTTATGATCGGTCGCACGGCGATACTCGACGCGATATTTCATCACGAATTGAGTACTTACTACGTGAGTCGAACTCAACGCAGCCGCAGAGTGTCGCAGTGAATTTTCTCTCTCTCTCTCTCTCTTTCTCTCTCTTTTTCTACCTTTTTCTCTCTTTCTCTGTATCCGTCTATCTACTTCAGTCTTGCTCCACGCTCTGAAGTAAATCACGCGGGATTTTAATTAAACGTGTCACGCATTTCGAAGCTGATATACACGTAGCCACGGCCAATGGCTCCCTCGTAATATCGCGCACGCATATCGCATCTTTCATAATCACCGGGTCCCGCTGCGACGATGAACTTCCCGAAAGAGAGAGAGAGAGAGAGAGCCGCGCCTCGGCCTGATCGTACGTCTTCCGCCATCTCGAATATATCAAACGATATAGTAGTAGTTGCCTTTCTTTTTCCCCTCCTCTCCGTTCTCCTCCCTCTTTCACCTACCCTTTCCCAGCCGTCGCCACCGCCGCTCCTCTTTCCCTCCGTCTCCTTCGTCGGCTCGATCCTCTCTTTTAACTCTCTTTATCTCGTCCTCTCCTCGAAGGAACGACCCGCGCCCACGCTTGCGATTCGTCCGGCTACTTGTCGCCAACTCCGTTGCATATTATTATTACGAAAGACGGTTTTATTTCTCCTCGTTCCAGGCATCAGGTCAGGCACGAAGACTCAACGAGCGTGGAGAAACTTGGATATCATTCCTGTCCTTACTCCGGTTGCAGTTTTAGAACCAGACTCAGCTTTCATCTAAGACGACACGTGCGGCTACACACGGGCACCAAACCGTACAAATGTCGTCATTGTACGTACGCCTGCAATACTCTGGTAAGTTCTTACTCGTTAGCAAGATTCCAAAGTGTAACCATCTATCTTTAGCTAGAAGCTTTTTTCTTATTATCGAAGATACGGAGTATCTTCCCTTTAAATCGTTTTTTTCTAATCGTCAAAGAGGAAAGAAAAGTAAAACTTAAATTCGTAGGTACGAGATAGATCGATTCGCTAATTGGGTACAAAGTTCAATTAAGGCGACTTCTTCATGTTTCGAAAGAGTAAACTCGATCTTACCTTGAACAGAAAATGTTCGAGATCGGTCAACGGGATCCAATTTTTTTTTACGGCGAGCGAGCTCGTGGGCGTAAATTAAGCAAAGTACACCTTAACGTTTGGATCGCGTCGCGTTCTCTGCTGGTGCTGATGCCGCCGCAAACCGTTGCTGCTGCCACCGTTGCCGCCGCCGCCGCCACCGCCGCTGCCGCCGTTGCCGTTGCCGCCGCGGACCGCGATAAGATAACGAGTTAATTGTGCTCACTGGATGCCCACACACGCACGAGGAAGAAGAGGAAAGCCGGGTCCTTTCTCCGGTCATACCGTGCTGGCCGGTATGCTAATGTCCTTTGAAGCTTTAGTTGGGATGCGCCTCGCATACGAGGGCTTCGTGTCTCTTTGATAGCGACATAAACTCATTCCAGTGGCTCTCATTTCGATTTACTGTTTGCCAAGGAAGCACACAGTCCCTGCGATGGATTCCGGTCGCTCGGTCCACGTTAAAATCATTCGCCGTTATGTCTTTGCTCGGTTACTTTGCTCTTATGTCTATCTACGTCTAACAACACTAATACATTCATGGAGTATTCTACTACTACTAATAGTATCCACCTTCGGACGGCCATAAAATGCAAAGATGCATATCAGTGGCTCGAGAAACAATGTAATAAATAATAAAAGCCCGTCGCCATTCTCTCCCTCTATCGGGATCTCTCGTTCATTCTCGTCGAGAATGTTTTACCGATTAAGATAATGGAATTACTCCGATCATTGCGCGCTTTAGCCGCGGATAGATCGATCTACCCTACTACCTCCTCGCCGCTACTGCAGCCGTGCACCGCTTATCTCGAACTAAGCGAGAGACGATCTATGTTTCTTAAACGCTTGACTTTGATGCTATCGACTTGTACGCCCTGCTACCGGTCGTTAATTTTCGAATGAAAAAAAGAAAGAAAGAAAGAAAGAAAGAAAGAAAAAAGGAAAAAGATGAAAAAAAGAAAAGAAATGGAAAAAAAAGGAAACAGAGGAACGATCGTGAAATGTAAAATCGGCTAATGTTTGCCGAAGGAGAATTTCTCGGGTTTCCTATATGCGAGCTCATGCCCGACATTGATCTCGTCCAAACGGAGAAATCACGCTAACGATTAGATACGTCGATGGTACTGATATAAAGGCAAATTCGTATTATTCGCTCTCGAAGAAGGAGAAAGAAAAGAAAAGTGAAGAAATGAAATATGATTGAGTGCATTTAAAACGAAGGTGGATACATATTCAATAAAAAGAAAAAAAAAAGAACAAAAAAAAAAAGAAAAAGCTTCACACATTTATTGAACATAAAATATATCTATCGATATAGTTTACAGGAATGATGTTTATCTTCGATTTGTAAACAAATTAAAATCCATTTCGACATCCGTGGCGATAACAAAATCGGACGTTTACATTTCTCGTTTGAAGAACGAAGAACTCGTGTTGTATTTGGTGATAAGTATACGATTTGTTGTGTTAAAATCGATCGAGGGTTCAAGGACGTAAGGCGACGTGTACAAAAAAAAATTGGTAGAATGAGGGATTATAAAGAGACGGGGTAGGGGTATGGGGATGGAAGAAAAAGAAAAAAAAGAAAGGAAAAAAGAAAGAAAAAAAAAGAATCTTCAGCATCGATAGCACGATCCACCTCGTAGGATCGTAAAATAATTTCACCGGTAGGTCTGAGGATAAAAGGGAAATACGAGGGGCACGCATCTCCGTGGCTGGAAAGAATATCGGGAGTCTCGCGACGATGGCTGCTTACTCGGTACTTTAATAAGGAAGAAACGTGCGAGCAGCACGCGGGACGATTTAACGAGGAGATTCCCTTCCAACGTGGCGGTCGGCTAGCCTTGCGTCAACGAGATTACACGCGCCACCTTCCCCATCTTCCTTTCCTCTCTTACTCTTTTATTCTCTCTCTCTTTCTCTCTCTCTTACTCACTCTCACTTACTCGCTTACTCGCTCTCTGTCTCTATCTTCCTTTTTCCCTCACTCTCGCCATACCTTTCTTACTTTTTCAACCTTATGATTTACTTCGGATAGTTACACGCTTTTTTTTCTTTGTTGGGCTACTTTCTCTTTTTATCTTTTATCCACCCCCAGGTTAACATCTTCCACCATCCCTGAAGGCTCGCGCAACGTCAAGAAAGCTCACGTTCCTCTTTTTCAAGATCTTAAAGAATCTCTATTCGCGGCCGTTGTTCTTTACTCGCCTTCATCTTCGCTACTACCCAACGCCGACTTTTTATCTCTGATTTTACCTTATTTATTTTATTTTTCTTTCTTTCCTTCTTTCTTTCTTTTTTTCTTTTTTTTTTTCGCTTCCGCGTTAACCGCATTAACCACATTTCAATTTCAATTGAGATAAGATTATTTTGTAGGATTATTTTCAGTAGTCATTTCTTTTTCTTTTTCTTTTTTGTCTTTTTTTTTTCCTTCGTAATAATTGTCATCGTTGTTATCATCGTTACCGTCTTTCAACTTATCGATGCAGGCAGATATCTTACCCTATATCCTACCTTATTCCATCGTAGAATTTGATCGGCTTTATTTAAGGGAATCGTTAAAAAATTGATTCGATCATCGTGGATGCATTTAATTAGCGAAATGCGGCACGGCAAAAAGGGCCCCATGATGGTCCGCCGTGCGTGGAAATCATCGCGAGATCGAAACTATTTGCGATAATTCAGTAATATTACGAGAATGTTTACGTCAAGGAATAAGGCGCGTCGATTGGCGATGAGGAGCTTGGAGATACGTAGAAAGGTATTGAGAAGCTTTCGGGTAGACGTTTGAAAGGAACTGACAGTAGCGAGGAATAACATACGACTATGGTCTCTGTAATTTTAACGTAGATGAAGAAACTCGTAAAACAGGATAATAGTGCATGGAATTGGAGACGCCTATGGAAGAACATCTGTTCTATCTGTGGTATTGCACCGAATCCGAATAAATAGTTATAACGTGACGTATAGGTATGCGTGTACGATAATACTTCGATAGTAGAGATCGAAGTTTTGATGAAGGTGACTGCGAGAAAATGTTTATTCTATGTTTGCGTGTCTCGTCGTCATTCAAAGGGCGGCCTTTCTCACCTTTCCTTCTTCTCTTTTGTCGGGAGATAAGAAAGAGAGAAAGAGAGAGAGAGAGAGAGAGAGAGAGAGAGAGAGAGAGAAATAGAAAGAGAGAAAAATAGAGACAGATGGAGAAAAAGAAAAAAAAGAGTAAACAACCGCCCTCGTAGCGGTGTGAACGGGCCTTAATGCGGCAGCGTCACGGAGCGCTGGTCGCGCCGCGCGGAAAGATTTACTTATGGGAAATTAAATTTGATGTTGCCGTTGCCATCAACGGCTCGTATAAGCCCGCCTGGTAGGAAGATGTTTACGACTACGGTCGGCTACTTAGGCCGAGAGGGTAAAGCGCCTTTAAATGCGCCAACGGCATGGCCAACGAACGCGTCCGGTTTTGCACACACCGGCAAACAGATTCTCGGTTCTCTTCTCGTTCCTCAGGTATTTCTAACTAAGAACGGAAGGACAAAATTTCTTATTTTTCTCTTCTTTCTTTTTCTTATTTCTTCTCAACGACGTCCCCCTCATCTTTTCTTTCCTCGATCATATCCTCATATTGAGAGAAAACAAGCAATTTTCTATTCATAAAGTGAGGATATCAAAATGATGTCTTTTATCGTCTAATAAGACGCAAAGTGAGCCCGTAATCTGTTAACATTAGAACGCAAATTTGATAAGAACCTAAGTTGTATTAGTATGCTCGTTTACTATCTCTTAGAACGGTAATAGTAGGTTATATGAGGTCGTCGCGGTCTAACAAATTTCAAATTTATCGGTACTATTTCGTACGGAAGACAAAACACGTATAGGCGTTAGCGAACGTCTCTCGCGATTATGGTTCGGAAAGAGGTGATTTAAATCAGGCAGCATGACCGAACACTCTTGGCTGTCGTTTCGTCGTCACTTTCGTTCTTGCGAATCGCCTCGTAAGTTTTAGACTGGATCATTGTCCATTAAAGAGCTATGAAAAGCCTTTACAACGTGGCTCCTTGCATTTGCATGCTTTATTTATGACTCTTTCTAAAATGCTTGTAAGAACACCCAAACGCTCGAAGTATTTCGCTCCTTCTATCCCTCTCTCTCTCTCTTTCTCTCTCTCTCTCTCTCTCTCTCTATATATATATATATATATATATATATATATATATATATATATATAGTGTGTGTATGTGTATGTATGCATGAGTATATATATATTTGTTTTTTCGTTTCAGGAAAATCTGAGAAAGCACGTACTATCGAAGACCCTTCATCCCGGCAAGACGATCTACGAATGCGACTTTTGCGCAACGAAAACAACCGAAATATTTTGCACAAACTTCGCCAAAGAATTGCGAGCTCATCTTATGGATGCACACAGCGACAAATTTCCAACCCCAGAACACGCCCGTAATTACATTCTCAATATGTTCGAAATCGTTCGCGATTCTGAACCTTTAGATGTGCCAAATTGAATAAAACGTATTGTCCGTATAAACCGTGCATTTAGACTTTTCTAAATCGCCATGAAAAATCTTACAAGGAACGAAGAAAGGAAGTAAATTATGTATATATAAAGTCATATCTTAATCGTTCGTTATCGTCAGATAAGGGAAAATAAAAATAAAAGAAAATAAAAGAAAATAACCGTACCGTTTCGAAACAGTAGACACACACACATAGACACGTACATAAGGCAACAATAAATCGCTACGAGCCGTTACTATAAGCGATCGCATAAATCGAGCCGACCGAAAGGAGCTAAAGTTCAAACAAAGCCGTTCAATCGTTCGAACGTTCGTAAATTAGACGATCATCCACATCCAACGGTGTTCTCTAACGGATAAGCTCCCGATGAAAATGTGTTACCGACAACGTCGAATATCGGCAATAAGCGATCATGGTATCGTCTTCGTTTAATCAAAGAACATATAATACAATACATACTTATACGCTACGATTAAAAACTCGAGTTGGTTCATCGACGGACAAAATTGCTCTTCCGTGTCTATCTTATTCTAAGAGCATGCTGGATTCGGATCTCGTTCATCTTTGGGTTGTCTTTTGAACGAAAAAGAGGGAGAGAGAGAGAGAGACAGAAATGAATACTATCGACAAGAGACTAAATCAACTTTCCTCGACGCGCGTTAATCCTCGCGCGTTACAAGGCTAACGCGTCGCGAGCACTCGCGAAGATCAGAACGATCCGTCGTGGTAGTCGTTTTCCAAGTCCCCAAGACTCGGCAGGACTGTACTACTACGGCCAGGAAGTAGTTAAGGTGATCTACGGTCACGTGGCACGTTATGTACCTTAGACGTGTACGTATACGCGATCGAATCTTTATGCACCGTGCACAACGCAACAGAGCCGCAATATTACGAGAAGTAACCGACAAGACGTCTTTCTATTTCTCTTTCCTTTTCTCTTTCTCTTTCTCTCCCTTTACCTACCTACCTATCTACCTGTCTTTCCCTCCTTCTCCTCCTTTTTCCTTTCCTTGACCCAACCTACCGGATTTATATTTCCCGCGGTCGAAAAGAATTCACAATATCCGATATCGCGCCGTACGACGTTATCTCTATCGCCATTGCGATCCTACGTTCGGGATACTTTTTCTCTTGTTTTTCTTTTTCTTTCTTTCTTTTTTTTTTTGTTTTTTTCTTTTTCTTTCTTTTTCTTTTTCCTTTCCCCTCCTTTTCCTTTTTCTTTCTTTTATCTTCTTCGTTCTCTTGAGTATACACGATGCTTGCCGGAAAACGGAAGAGCTCACTCGCATCTTCCTTCGACACGCAACCGGCATTCGTTGGTTGGATCTTGTTAAGAGGTCGAACGATCGATTATCGCATATCGTGTATTTTACTTCGTTATTACGTATGTATATTAGATGTTTTTATATTTCTCTCTTAACGGTCTTTCTTCTTCTTTCTCTTTCTCTTTTTCTTCTTTGGTTTGATCCGAACCGCTACGATATTAACTCGTATAATAGCTCGTCCGGATCTATTTCGATCCTGACGGCTCGTCCGGTCGATTCATTCATTCGATTCCCACGAAAGGTAGACGAGAATCGAGAGAAAAAGAGATAAAGAGAGAGAGAGAGAGAGAGAGAGAGAGAGAGAGAGAGAGAGAGAGAAAGAAAGAAAGGTTGAGTGAAAGGATACCGGTCGTCGAAAAATTGGACGTGGTTGAAAGTCGACGACGGACCACCTCGTGGATCGTCTTACAAGACGCGTTTCCGTCTTCGAGGGCTCTGATTGTGAGAAATGCATCGCGCTGTCGCGCAAGATAGGTGTCGTAAAGTATGCAGTCCTCGAGTAGTTCCTCTCGAGGCAAAAAGGACGAAGAAAGCTACAACGAAGATAGAAAGAGAAAGAGAGAGAGAGAGATAGAAAGGGAGAGCGAGCGACAGATAGATGGAAGGAAAGAGCTCGTTGGGAAGAGGACTGAGAGGTACCATGAGCGTCCTGAGCGTGAAGGATAATTTATTGACTAATTAACGAGGATGTCCTTCATTACGGGTCGAGCAGCAGTCGTGGTCGCTTGCTCTCGCTCGGAACCGGCATTATTTGGCGCCCGAATATTTACGACCGCGTCCTCCTTCAGCCCGTGGACCGGGTCCTCCGCCCCGATACTGCTCCGCTCGAGAGAACGAGAAGATCGAGACAGAGAAAGAGAGAAACAGAGAGAGAGAGAGAGAGAGAGAGAGAGAGAAGACGCGAGGACCCATAACGATGTGTCCCGATCTTACGGCCATTCGGGGACCTGGAATTTCCTTTCAAGATGGCGTAGAAGACCGCTGACCCTCCCCCTTGTATGCCAAAGCGTTCCTGAAACTCGCGAACGTTACTCGTTGGACAAAGGATCCCTTTTCGAATTCGGAAGAGAATCCGAATTATATCGACGATACGCGATATTTATATTTTCGAGATCGAGCTAATATATCGAGTGTCTACTTCGTTTCTTCAAGTAAAATCAAATTCGGCAGGAAAGAATAAAAAAAAAAAAAAGAAAAAATCAAGGAGATCCTTGAAGAAATATTTTATATATGTATATGATCCCGAGAGTTTAATTCTTGAACTCATTCATCGATCACTTTATCAATTTATCACGTAACTCTTCGATGTTTATATTTAAATATAAGCCTCGTCAAATTGATTCTTCGTATTTGTTTTTTTCAATAGACTCAACATTTGTCCAAAGCATACGCTAGAACGATCAATAGATATGATCACCTGCGAAATTGCCAGAAGTTAAATTCTTATCAATTATATAAATTTATAACGTTAAGAATAATTTGGAAGATTAACAGTTTTAAAAAAATTTAACGAAGAGTTCTGACTAAATTCTAATGTATTTTTTTCACCGATTTCTCTCACTAGTACTGACTTTACTTCTCGTCAGAACGTGGCTAAAAACGAACATGCGTGATTTGATCGTCGCAAAAAAGTTTTACGCAAACTACAAACAATCGAATAATTACCTAGATATGCTAATCTTAGGTTTTCTATGTTTCTTTAACTCCCACAAACTGAGATATGAATTGTAAATATTTTGTCTGTGCGTTTCTCATTTCACATTCAGCTATATATATATATATATATATATATATATATATATATATATATATATACACTATTAAATTTCATTTATATTCAGCCAAAAAAAAGAAGAAGAAAAATAAAAATAATGAGATACGATTTATGTGACCGGTACGCATTTAGCAACTCGCTCCTACTTTTTCGTCCACCTCGATGAGTTTTTGGTTGTCGTTCGACGATTATCGCAGCTCCTTATCTCGCGATAACGTGAAACTCGAGTTGATTAAACTTTTTGTATTTCTTTTATTTTTATTTTTTATACATAGTACGTTATTTAATGATAAGAAAGCGTATGGCAATGGCATTGCCCGTAAGAATCGCTGATGATCATCGCTAGAGACTCGCAGATAAGATAGGACCACCAATAGGATCTTGTTACTTAAATAAGTAAACAACCTCCGATGAGAGATCGACAAGGACTCGATTTATTTTTCGAACGATCCGACCAAGTTACACTATCAAATTCGATTTCAGATACATCGTGTACATTCTTTAATAAAAAGAAATAATATTATTATATATATATATATATATATATATATATATATAAATATACAATTAAAATTATCACTGATCATTCTTACAGACTCGAAGGAAAATAGATCGCGAAGGAATAATCTTTGCTCTTAAAAACGATTTCTGTGTTGGCCGTCGTTATTGCGAAGTACTTGAAAAAAAAAAAAAAGAAAAAATAAACAAATCGATAAGTCAAAAAAGAAAACATGTTGACTAGAATTTGTCCTTGTCGCGAAGAACGTTGGAACGGTTAGGTAGATCGTTTAATGAAGATGTAACTAAGCACGGACGAAGGCATATGGTTGGCAAGAACGACGATGGCAACGACGCGTCTTCGTTCTTCCACGATGGAGGCATACTCCTTTCTTCCTTCCTTTCTTCCTTCCTTCTTCCCTTTTTTCTTTCCTTCCTTTCCTTCCTTCCTTTCCTTCCTTCCTTTCCTTCTTCGGCCTCGAGTTACCGTCAGGATATGCCGGTGCTGTTGCACCTTCTCTTTACGAGCTGAGTCGAGAGTCCAGCGGATCCGGGAAATTCTGCAGACTTTATTTCTCCGATTACACTTGAAAACTTACACCGATACCAAGATCGCCCTTGATAATCTCAAACCTTTAACGGCGATTATTCGACGATCTCGAATCGATTCGAGAAACTAATATACCTTTGACTTCGTATGAAAAAAAAAAAAAAAGAACGCAGGAGTACAATTCTCCTTGTGCATATTGACATTTTTCGTTTCTTTGATCGTTCATTCGCCAATAAGAAGAAGTTAGATAGATAAGATAAAATTGAACGATAATTTTGATTGCTCCATTCGTAATTCATACAAATCAATTAAATTTTTCTTTATTTTTCTATTTTTATTACGATCAGATCAATATCGCTCGTAACGAAAGACGAACGATGATCGTCGTGTCGTGTTTATATTATATCGAAGTAAGTCAACAGTTTACATTATTTTCATGGCACGTTCGCGAGAAATCCCTAAGATTCTTTCGAGCGTAGAAAAGTCAAGTAGAGAAGATCGCCGGCATATTCTTGGCCACCGGGAGAATCGCTGGGATTCCAAGGAGGTCGACCGAAAGACGATATATTTTTCAGGACGCTATCCTCGGACACGGTCTCGCGTGTCTACGCGCGCGAGTTTCACGATGTCACGTCGCGCTGAGACAGCGGGTGTCGGCTCGAACTAACGCACGATCGCTCCTCGAACTCGCACACCTGCCAAAACTGCGATCTTAATTATCGGCATCGAGATTATTTACACTACGAACGATCCAATCGGCGAACAAATCGGCTATCTCGTGCCAGACACCTGTGACCTATGAAAAAGAGATTCAATCTCTATCGGATACGAACGAACAAATTTATAATATTTTTTCGTAATCGATCAAAATATATTCTATGATTTTACAATTGATCAAAGATAAACGATCGATTTTATTTATTTAACTTTGTTAATATATGAAAAAAAAATTGCGAACTCTAACTACGATCGAATAATAATTATCTGTACTCGAACGATATATATCGAATAAATGTCGAATACCTTTTAGATAGTATATATATTCTCACGAAATATATATATATATATATATATATATATATATATATATATATATAATTTTCACGAAAATCGAACGAACCCTTATAAAATAATCCAATTCAGTTGGTATGGCGGTATTCGAAGTTCTCGAATCGGCGATGCAGTGACATACGAAATGACGGTCGACCATGTCCATCAATTAATTTCTTAATGACCCGGAGCAATCCTCATCAGGTAGAAGTTCTCGAGTTCTTCCTCTCACTCCACTTATTTCGAAATATCAAAATCGCCATCGTGAATATCTCTGAATCGAACTTAAAAAAGAAGTTACATCTCCTAAGTTCAGGATTTTTCGAGCGTAAGAAGAAGAGGGGTGGGGTCTATATTTATCGAAATACTCGATAATCTCTGATGATTTTGCTCGTTAAGAAGAAGATTTTTTTTCGGGGTGAGGGGACTTATAATAATACTCGGGCAGCTTTTAAAACGTACGTTACAGGCAAGGCTTCGTAATCTTCAAGTGGAATCGAGAATTCGAGCAGGGATAAGGAAATTCGCAAATTCGGACCGGCATTTGTGTACAGCTCGTAGCTTCCTGCCAATTAATTTGGAAGCACCCATATCCCGTGGGAGGATGGCGTGTCCCAAACGAAAGAGAAAGAGAAAGAGATAGACGATGAGAGACGAGACGAGAAGAGTGGAAGAGGTAGTGAGAGAGATGGAGAAAGAGAGAGAGAGAGAGAAGACTTTGGCACGGCGGGCAAAGGGGCCCCACGGGGATTGATGGCCACCACCTTTAATGCCGTTTGTATGTAGCGGCGCGCGTAAGCGCCTCGCCTTACAGTAATTAGCTCAACAAACGCGCCACCCTGTCCCATCAATTGCTACCCTACGCTCTCTCTCCTTCTCCTCTTCCTCTCCTTCCTTCTCTCTCTCTCTCTCTCTTTCTCTTTCTCTTCTTCTCTTTCCCCCTCTCTCTCTCTCTCTCTCTCTCTTTATCTAACTCTTTCTCTGTCTCTCTTGTTCTCTTCCTCCGTGCTTCTCTCACGAGGCTCGGCTCTCTCCTCGTATCTTGAATTAAACATTCGATGCCTCCTGTCTTGTCGGCGTGTGCACCTCTTGCGCCGAGAATGCAAATGCAGAAACGCGGCTCGCGCTCACGACTCTGCACGCGTGTGCACGCGTCCGCGCCCATGTGCGTGTGTCCGTCTCCCGTTTCAAGCAAACACACCTATGTACAAACCTATAAGAGTTTCTTGAGAAAATATAAAGAGTAAAAAGGAAAGAAGATAAGAAGAAAGAGAATGAAAGAGAGAGAGAGAGAGAAGGAGTGAAAGATGGAAGGAAGAAAAAGGCGTTATCCTTCGAGCGACGAATTAAAGGACGCACCGAAACCCGATTGAAAAACCACGATGCGCAGATTCGTGCGTGTTTCTCTTTCTCTCTCTCTCTTTCTCTCTCTCTCTCTCTCTCTCTCTCTCTCTCTCTCTTTCTCTTACTGTTTCACCGTTTCTCTTTATCCAAGCTCTGGTGCTTCCTTCTCGTTCTGTACCATCATCGGTCTTTTGGAATTTAGGGCCACGTCCTACGGCATTGCAACCTGTTTTTCTGTCTTCGAGCAGCAAGACTCTGTTTCTTCGAGAGTCCTAAATAAATCCGTGACGTACCGCCGCGAGCCTGTATATCGAATAAGCGAATCTTTGAAATATTAATACAAGCTGTAACGAGCTTGTAACGAAGAGGAATCGATCGTTGGTATCGACAAATTTTGTTGGCCGCCCTCTCGCGTAAATCTCGGACGGATATCGACCGTTCTAAACGCGTTCTAACCGATCTAACGTTAAATTTAGATATCTATCTATTTCTCTCTCTTTCTTTCTCTCTTTCCTTCTTTACATATGTATATATATATATATATATATATATATATATATATATACATAATAAATTACATAATAAATTCGTAACGATAGTAGAAAATAATTTTTAAGAAATTTTAAGAAGTACATCGACGCGTTTAATCATTGCGTTCATCTCCGACGATAGTGATTATTAGATATCTCTAGGATGCAGTCCGAGATCGCGTGCGTGTTCGCACGTATGCTCTTTTCTCGTCCCTTCGAGAAAAGGGGGTAACCATATTGCGCGTCTCTGATATTTACGATTGAAACAAATCAAACGTTATCAAGCATTCCGGAACGACGATAAAGAACACAGAGGGGACGTGGAGGCATTCGAGAATCTCCCGAGGGAGACGTCATCTCTAGATTCTTCTCTACGTCTCTACACGTTGCCCTGTCATATTCCGAAAGCCCGATCGATCGATCGCGATCTCAAAATTCTATTGGAACGTAAATTTTAGGGATCGGAGTATCCGATAGCAAATCAAGAATGCTGCATTCGTTTTACACTCTCGACAGCTGCAAGCAATAGGGGAAAAAGGAACCAGAGAGAGAAAGAGACAGGGAAAAAAGAGATAGAAAGAGAGAGAGAGAGAGAGAGAGAGAGAAAGAGAAAAGGACAAAAAAAGAGAAAGAATGAGAGAACGTCCCGGAATCGTCCGATCGACTCGCGATTCGAGGCGCGAGGGCATAAGGCGAACCTCGGATACGATACGTCGTCGAGTTGCAAACGAGAGAAATCCTCGAAACGCCAGCCTTCTCCTTACAGGCCCTTATAAATCCATCTTTTTTTACTAGCAGACCCCTTCGGGGCAATCTTGCATGTCCCCCCACCGTTTCGAAGCGAAGGGAATGAAGGGGGTCCTACGGTCCCTAGTGATTTAAGAGCGTCGCTTCGCGTGTATCACACCGCGGTCCATCCGCCATCGTGAGAGACTACGAAGAAGAAGACGAAGAAAGAGAGAAAGAGAGAAAGAGAGAG
>NC_060978.1:277086-282086 GCF_910589235.1 Vespa crabro | reverse complement strand
TACAAAAGCATGCGTGTGGAGGACGGCGAGGAGAACGCGAGTCAAGGTAGAAGGGAGCATCGCAGGACCTGGCCGGATTTACTCGCGCGGTGACAAAGCACCTGCTGTCCTGCCGTGCCTTGCTCTCTCGCCTTCTTCTTCCTTCTCTTTACTCTCCATCTCTTCGTCTTTCGATCGCGCGATCACCCTCCTTCCTCTTTTCTTTATCCCTCTTCTTTTTCCTTTTCTACTTCTTCTCTTTTCTCCCTACCTTCTTCTCTTCCTCTTCCACCCTCAACCCCTTTCCTTCTCTTCCCTCTCTCTCTCTCTCTCTCTCTCTCTCTCTCTCTCTCTCTCTCTCTCTCTTTCTCTCTCACTTCACATCCTGTTATTCGTTCTGGTATCGTGCTGCTGCCGTTGGCTGCTGTTGCCGCTTCGATATGGAACTTCCCATTGTTCGTTTACGCTTTCAGATCGACGAGCCTCTTCTTCTCCTGCGTTCTTCTGTCTCGCGCCTATTTTGTTGCCCCTGCCCTCGTCGACGCTATCTATTCTTTATTCTTACGTTAGGTCTTTTGTTTTGACTCTGGAATACCTTCTTACCTTCGGACACACGAGACAAGGCGAAAAGGTACCACGGAATCCTTTAATGGATGGAATAATTGTCTTTATTTCGTTTTCTTTTAGCGATCGTATCGATGATGATCGCTAAAATGTTACGTCGTATTTTCATTTATATTTATTCCATTATATCCCTTTGAACGTTTTTCTTTTTCTTTTCTGTTTCTATTTATTTATTTGTTTGTATTATTTTATTTTTCATTCATCTATTTATTCATCCTTCTGGTGAATTAGAAAAAGATAATCTTTTCTCACTCTATTAAATTATTCTTTAAGCGAACAAAATTCATTGATATTCGAGAAATAATTTCAAGATTTTCGATGATATGGAAGGATATGAAGAAATAAAAAAAAAAAAATAATAATAATAATTTTCAATAAAGATTTAACGGGAAGAAACGATAATGGTGAATTAACGAAAGAAGATAAGATTCCGGCAGGATTCCAGAGTACCCTTGGCGCCATCTCACAGAAAGTCTTTCAAACGAACCGTAACCGTGGCTTACTCATTTGATGTCCGCCCCACGTCCACCGTGGGTAACTCCCACACGTCGGTTTGCCTTCCGCTGCTCTTATTTTCGACGATCCTTACCTGCTTCTGACGGGTGATCGAACGCCGACGAAAATATTGAGCATTTCCACGAAATAGCTGCCAAACCCACTTGCATCTTTCCTCTTATCGACAGATCCGAACTATCCACAGGAAAGCATCCTTCGGAATCAACCAACGGAGATAAAATTTTAAATATCTAACAGATGGAAGATAAAATTTTAAATATCTAATCGATTCGTTTTTAAACTGCTAAAAGAACAACGCGCGTATTAATAAGATTTATCTTAAATTCCGATTCATATTTTATTTTTAGATCATTTTTTCTTTTTTTCAACGTCGATAAGTACAGAGCAACAACAAAAGTCTTTATTCCACGAGAGATTTCTTTTTTTACTTAAGATCATCGTAACGATCCAGTCGTTCTTTTCTATTTTTATTTATTTATTTTTTTTTTTTTTATGGCGATCAATCGAACGATTTTAAATTTCCTCGTTTCGTTTTTTTTCTTTTTTTTTCTTTTTTTTTTTGTAACTCTATAGGAAACATCGTATAGAACGACGTATAGACCGATTAATTTCTTTCGTACGAGAATTTTTATACGCATCAAAGGACGAAAGAAAGATTCTAATACGAAAGACGTGGTTCGGTCTTCGCGAGAGCTCACGCGGTGCTAGCGGACCGGTGAGCCGTCGAGCCGGTGCACAGCCACTGATGAAGATAACGCCAGTCCTCCTTTGAATTACGAGCAGGGACCGGCAATAATAAATTCCAGCAAACATTCATTTTCGTACACGCAACTTTATGTCGTCCTTAGCCGGACTAAGCACTCTCCGCCGATGTCATTTAGCATCCCGGTGATGGTCCTAATAGTCGGCTCCTTTCTCGGCCTCTCGGACAACCCACTACCTTTTGGGATTTACACTACAACATCGGACCTGCTAGCATGCTTGTCGATGATACCTCTATTTGCTTTTTGTGAATCCACAAAAAATTATTTGAGAAAGAAGAAATATTGCATAGGTGTTACGACGATACCTAATAATCCTTGATGTTATTGTCGGACAAATTTCTTTCTTTATCTACCACTGCAAAGTATTTGCCACAGTGTTTCAATATCTTTTAGATAAAGTTTACTTGGAACGAGGTGTTTTAGTTTAATTTGATCCAAGCGATCCATACAAAAGTTACCAAATTCGTCGAGTAATCTCGGAATATCGTGTGTTTTGGAAAGCTTCAAATCTCAATAGAATTTCGACAGTTCGGTATCGACTTATGTTCCTCAACAAATATACCAAAGATCGAAAAGATGGTGGAAAATTTAGTAGAGAAAGAGGAGGAGAAGGAAGAGGAGAAGGAGGAAGAAGAGAAAGAGTGGGAGGGTCACGAGAGCTAGCGGAGGTCACGGAATCCTCGTTCCTCGAGATCGGTATCGGTACCTCTCTCTCTTCGAGTCGTGCACTCGCGGCAAAAAACAGCGGAGAAACATTTTCGCACTAATTGGAGAGCACTTATCGAGGAGGGCACAGAATCGTTTCCACGGAATCGTGGATCTAGCACGGGGCGGTTTAGTTGCAACCGAACGATCGAAAGATCCATGAAAAGCGCAACGACGCCTACCCAGATAATGCAGATAAGCATGTGGAAACGTAAGACTCGGTTCTGATTTAATTGAGCACACCATTTTAGTTCTTTCTTTCTTTCTTTCCTTCTCTCTATCTCAGGTCTTTTTATTTCCTTCAGGAGGATTAAAAGAGAGATCTCGCAAGTAGGAGAAGGGACGGGTGAGGTTCAGAAAGCCCCAACGAGGGAACACCCGCGGCTGCGGCCAATCGCCTGGCCACGGCAACCTGGTGGATGGAGGAGGCCTGGCACGATGGACGTACCAGAATTATGATCTCCTCGCACGAGAATCGCGAACTCGCCACGAGTTTCGCGCGCGAAGCGAATTTATATCCTCTGAGAGCCTTACACTTCCGCTAAGATCGAGTCTCCAGTTTGCCTCCTACGACAGATCTTATATCTTCTAAACGTCGATACGATTACTAGGCTTCTCTCCTCTCTCTTTCTCTCTCTCTCTTTCTCTATCTCTCTTTTTCTTTATAACTGGACAAACGGCATAATAACGTAATATAAAGGAAGATTTTACGAGTGAACCGAATCGATATCGTAGGAATATTTTCCGACATATATCGATCGAATTAGACGTCGTTGTTAGAGCATCCACCTCCAACAAGCCACCCAATGAAAAAGAATGAGTGAAGATACGCAGTGGAAATTATTATTCGAGAATCACAGCCATTCGGAGGAAAATTAAAGATAGTACGCTGGATAGAGAGAACGTTCTCTCTGCAGGTAGGTAGGTAGGTAGGTAGGTAGGTAGGTATATAATATCCTCGAGAACAAAATGCAAAGTCACCAAGGTAAAGTAATAAAAGCGGGGAAGGGTGTGATGGGAGGTAGGTGCGAGGGAGTCGAGCTGAGGCAATCCCGTCGAAACAAACGTTTTAATCCAGAAAACACGAGGGACTCTCGAAGATACCTCTCTCTTTCTCTCTCTCTCTCTCTTTCTCTCTCTTTCTTACTCATGCACACGCTCACAGACAGACAGTCTCTCTTCTTTTCTCTATCTCTCTGTCCTTCTATCGGCCGCGGTTGGTCGCGCGCGCGAATATCTTGGGGTAGTAGGTAGGTATGCGTGGGTGTCGAGCGACGACGTATAATTTAAGACTACGAACGCAACGATTCAATTTCACAAGACCGCGCGCCGGAGCCACGGTGCGCATATAAGCAAAACCAGGCGGAGAGTCCAGCGAGGAGGAAATAATCTCTTGATTTGTGCCGCGAATAAAATCGCTCGATTCATTTTCGTCGGCGTGTCCTCCGCGCTCGTCCACCGACCCTCCTCCTCTTTTCCTCCATCTATCTCCCCCTGCTCCTCACCCGGTCCACACCCACCCCAACCCTATGTCCCTTAGTCTACCTTATCTTCTCGCGAGAACCTCTCTTCGAGGAAAAAAATGGAAAAGTTGTAGTAGCAAGAGTTCGTTCAACGACGACGACTACGGCGACGACGATGGGCTTTGCGTCAAAAGTTCTCGAGAACTCGCCGCCTACGATGATTTCGATTCGCTCTCGGCGCCTCGTATCGGTCCTGCATTAAAGCGTATGCGTAAACGTTATTACGTCTTCGGGATTATACTCGTGGAATCAGGGATACGAGACAATCCAAGTGCTAACGTAAAGAATATCTTGTTTGTTTTTTTAGAAGGTCCAAAGGCAAGTAGATTATTTCGAAAATAATTGTCAGACAAATTCCAAAGGACTACGAGGCTTTTCAGATAATTCTCATCCAGTTGTCGTTATTCCTATCGCTTAATATACGAGCCACGATGTTAGATAACTTTGGTAAAGGGTATTTAAGAATATTGCGTTAAAGTGCCGTTCAACATATTCTTTTTTTTTTTTTTTTTTTTTTTTTTTTTTGATTGAACGAATCGTTGCAATGCAAAGTCACTTCCTTCAAGTCAAAGTCCTCATTCTCGAGGACCGAGTTAAGATTTGACGATTTTTCCGTATTTCGAGGACGAATTTAAGATTCTAAACGAAATAGTAACCGTAATGTCAGACGACAGTTGAAAATAATTCGATTGGCAGCGCGGACTCGATTTAACGTGAGAACCGGACCAGTCGCTGGCAAGGTGAGGCCGAGGTGTATCGAAGGGGGAACGAAAAAGGATGGGGGGAGGGGCCGTAAGATCATCGTGTCATATATATATATAGGCGATACACCGTGGTAGCACACGATACACGGATACATAGAAATGGATACACGTAAACTAAAAGAACT